>NW_023606387.1:0-40001 GCF_013339745.2 Dermacentor silvarum
TGCCCTTTTTCCTCCCAAGCTCAAAACAGGTACTCCCACGAGATAGAGTAAAACAAGCCAGAACCTTTATTTTACCCCCGACCTTATTCAGATGAACATTAAGGGGACGTTGCGGTTGTAAAATGGGGGTTTTAAAAAATAACTGGCGTTGGGTAGATAGGTTGTGCTGAAATACGCCCATAACTTACCCGAGCTACCCCGAGCCAAACAGCTAAAAGAACAACTCAGCAGCCTGCCATGACCAACATGGCTGTCACCTAGAGAGACAATTTCAGTAGAGTTTCTGCACCCAGATTCGAAATATCCCACGCAATGCGCGTCCGCGCTGTTTTTCTGTTTGGAGTAACCGCGCTAGCGCTGCAGGCGCTGCCGGGAATGCCGCGCCAAACCCGAAACCATCGAAACGCCGCGTCGACTGAGCCAGACTACAAAGTCTGGCTAAGTCTTCGGAGTGAGTGCGCTCGAAGCGACCAAGCGGCATCCATTACCACCAGCGTCGGCGCATTGTTCTGCTGCCGCTGGTGTCTCTCGCAGTTTTGAACAGCCAAGACTTCACGGTAAGTGATTTTCAATGACCGTTGCACGTTCTGTGTAGACATATGTGTTCTACGTGAGCAGAGGCGCTGATACGAGTTATTGAAGGCCTCAGTGCAACAGTTGGCCGTCCCGAACCATTTTGCAAACTGCCTTGCACGATCACCGTGTTTGTGCGAGCTTTGTCGTATTCGAGGCGAGCGCTTAGAGTGAAGCGAGAGTACACAGAAAACATGATTTTAGATGATGAGGAACTTTGCCATGGTTTTGAGGTGTCTTAATTGGATGGCTGTGAGCGTTGTTGATGCTTCCCCAAGCGCAAGCCACTACCAGAGAAGTTACGTGCAGTGCGTGGTGAGCTAAGCCGCCTAGCTTCGCCTCCTAACCGCAGCCTTAAAATGTGTCAAATCGTTACTGCGATGCGCGTGTGTGCGGGTTTGCGCGCTTCTTTGTGCGCGGTATCTGTTAGCTGCCACGTACGTGGTGTCGATCCCCTCGTGCGGTTGTGTGCAGTAGGTCGCTTACTAAGCGCGCACTGCGTAGATTTGCCGGTACGCTCCGGGCCGGCGTCTCTCTCTCTGCGCCCACGCCGCTGATTGTGCAGGCAGTGCGCGATTGCTGCCCGTCGCTGCGCAGCTTGGTGAGCCAGCACCCGTCGACTTTTGTATTTAAGAAACATTTTAGATTACCGTTCAGATTACCGGATACGCCGTCACTCGACCCTCGGCGGGCAGAAAACGATGCAGTTGGCTTGACGAAACATAAATTTACGCGATAGCGTTGGCGGTGATAGGTCACGGGAGCGTAGCGCGGTGGCTGTGTTATTTGCTGAGGCCGCGGCTACGCTTCCCATGCAAGTACTATGCAATATCTATATAGTCGGCGCTTGTACACTGTTATTATTCGACTGCCGGCTCTGTGCACTGGATGCCTCGACTTGTTTAATGTTTGTGTTGCTGCTGCGCCATTGCTACAAATATTCTGTTTTGATTTCTAGATACCAAATCCATACAAAGTTGCGCTTTCAAGCTCAGGATCTTATCACACTTGACAGTGTGATCCTACCGTGCACGATAACTCAATTCCTGCCGCTGGTAAAAAAATGGCTGGCTGATCAACCCAAATCTGAGAAAAATGTGCTTTAGGTCTGCCGTTGTCTATTGTAAAAAGAGATACTACCTTGGTATTCAATGTCAGTGATACTCATTAATTATGCATCTTCTTTACTCAAATAATTTCTTAGAAGCCATTCACTTTAGGCGATCAGTAAACATTTCTTGGCTTAAGTGCATAGGGGCATGAGTTGGGTAACAGCTTTAGTTGTAAACAGCAAAGCCTGTTAAAATATAAAATTTTGGCAGGCTTAGTTTACAAATAATGTAAGCTGAACAACATACAAAATACAGCATAGCAGTAATCCCATATTAACTTGCGGCCAGCTGTTGCGTGCTCTATGTGACATCGCTATGTCTAATTTTTCACTTGTGTTTCAAGACGGCCGCCGTTTCATCGCCAGCTGTGATGATGAAGCAGCTTCATAGCCGGACATCAGACGCCGTCCAGGAGTTTCCCTTTTCAGCAACAGAGGCCTAGGTATGGCCTTACCTAGTTTTAACAGCTTACGCTGTAAACGTACAGACGAAAAGTTCAAGCGTTCTACTAAGGAACCTCTTCTTCCTCCCTTCTCTCTTTCACCTAGGAAATAAGCCTATATCCATCTTTAAGCTATATTATTCTCTTTCCAGACACACAGATGACTCGCCGTGTGACCATACAAGAAGATATTCACGTTGATCAAGTTGTGGTCTAGAGGAGAATTTTAAGCTCCGTGTGTTTGCTGCTTTGACGCAAATGGCTTATACACGGAAAACCAAAACTACCATCAAGAATGTTACTGCCCTTATGCTAATGTCTTCTTGGAAGGAACTTGAGTAAAAAATTTGATAAAGCCGCCTCCAAGCAGAAGCTTGTCTAGTTAATTATCACGTGACTTGTCGGCTCCGAAGCAAATGTGCGTAAAACAGACTGCCTAGCACGTCAAACAATTTTCCTTGACAGATGTTTTATAAAGATGCTTCTATTCATTCACTCGAATGTGAGCTGCTATTTGTCCCCTGCTTTATTTAACCGAAGCTGTTAACAGGAGCTGTTTAAGCCGACCGTTATTCCGTGTGTCAGTTACAGAAAATACGGGCCGATCCTGGCGGTATAGTGCAGAAAGGGTCCAAGCGCAATGGCACATAGCCCTGTGAACTAGAGAAGCTGATTCTGGCTAAGTCTAGCTAAGCATGGTTGGGACTACTTAAGCTTAGTCATCGATAGCCAATCAATAGTCAATGAATAACTAATCTATAATCGAATAATCATCAATCAATTCCGGAAAAAGCTGGGGATGACTTGGTAATGCTTAGCCTAGCGGAAATATTGGCCGCGTGTTTACTTATATAGCTTCAGGGCCCATTCAACGCATCGTAGCGAAGCTCACATAGAAGCCCATACGCCCTACAATGGCGGAATGACGTTAATAATGATGATGGGGATGATTTATTAGCATCCCCTTTAAACAGGGCGGGGACGAATAGTCACGTAGCCTGCTTGAATAATTTTGGTGCGCTTACATGCTTCTCATTTTAGCGTTTTTGTCTGCATCTATTTATTTTTTTTCCCAGCTTGCTGCAGACTTATCTAGCTTGTACAGCTATCTATGCCTCTAACGGATCTGGTCGTATCAATCTTTTTCCTACTTTTCCCCACCAATACTCTAAATGTCTCTCGCTTATCTCGACAGATGATCGGTTGATGCTTCCGTCCATCTTAAAAGCAAGCGCTTCTGGAAGCTGTATGCCATACTTACGGGTCTCACGGGGTAAAGCCTTCGCATTACATTATGACAATACCAGGAATCTGGGACATTAAAGCCCCTTGATGTTAGAAAGTAGCGACACTCTCCCCCCCGCGCGCGCTTTCCTCCTCAATTCTCCTCGGATTTCTCCCCCTCACCGGGCCGGCGCGGCGCTGAACCCTCCAGTGGCTCGCTGCAGCCGCATTAGAATCAATGCGCGCGCGCTTGTTTATTCGGCCCTTTGAAGCGTTGTATGGGAATTTATCCCTTGTGAAACTGTTATGACGAAAGTACGTTTCCGATAGAACGTCGTGACATTTTTTTTTGAGGACGCTTCGATAAATAGAAGCGGAAGCGCTCCGAAAAAATGAGTACCAAGCAGTGGCTGAGCTGTTTACCTCTACGTCGCCACTTGGATAGTCCGTAACGCGGAGGTGTATTGAGTGCACACAATATAAGCAGCGTAGAGTATAAACTAGAATTTGGTTCACAATATTCGCTCTTAAAATGCTCAGAGAAGGTAACCAAGAAGAAATGTGATAGTTTACTTAAAGTGAATTCGCCAAAATGAGTGGGCCAAAAGCCTTTGTACCAATGCCACTGTGCAAAATACGTGCTGTGTTTGCGAAACCGCCAACATAGAACTTTACACACGCGCCTGTATTCCGTCACTATGAAACGACGAGAAATTACATTCCATCACCTCTGGGAGTAACCTAAGTCTCTCTCTCAAAAAAAAAAAAAAAAACAACAACAACAACCACAAAAGGCTGATTGCTTACACGGAAACTGCTAAGACTGGCACTTGATAATTAACTTACAGACTTCAAGATGGCAAGCTAATCAGAATTGAGGGAGATTATCAGAAGCGCGTGGCTTGTACTTAATGAGCATGCGCGAATAATACATAATACCACTTATCTACATATATATTGCGGTTCATGCCTTCGCAACATAAAGTACGTAAAGAAAAAGAAATGCTCGCAGTATTGAAACTTTGCAAAGATACAATAAGCACGCAATAAGAGTAAAATAGTTCCTTGGCTTCACAAGTATCAGGCGCAAGGATCACACGCACACACACACACACACACACACACGTGCGCGCACACACATACACGCACACACGCACGTACATACACAAACACGCACACAACTACAAAATATGAGTTACAGGCATTAACTCACAAATTACATACATTTGAAAACTAACGCACGCGCGAAAACACAAAAAGCTTTGTCAGGGGTCGAAGAGTCAACAAAATTTGAGCCGACTCACTTTAAGAAAAAAACTATATGCACAGTTATCGGTGCTCTGTATTGAACTGAACGAAGAGTCCGGCTATGCGAAGAGCATTAAAATCTTCATGCAACTTCATCCGCAAATATGAGGAAAGCTGCAACATTCGCCTCGCAAAGAACGGCGTGCTTAGAAGGGGCGAAATCCCTTCTCCAGATGTTATGGAGCCACTGCTTCCGACGCACGACATCCCGTTCACCTCGGGGGATATAAAATAAGGCTTGCCCTTTCTCTTACCTGCTGCTGCATTGAAACGCGCAGCAGCAAGGCATTTTCACTGAAAACGAAGCTCAGATTCCTACGAAAGGATGGAAAAACTTGGGAAACACACGTTCGGAGCGGCAGGGCGACCACTACTTGGACTGCTCATGGCGAGCGGGAGAAACCAAAGGCGCGCGAAAGCAAGTTCCGCGCAGTTTTCGTGACGTCAGGGTCACCTGACCGGGTAGCCTCGCGCGCCGCAGCCATTCAGCGTGGCGGATGCGCTGCCTCCGCGAAAGAGGGGGAGAAAAGGAGGAGGTTGACTGCGCCGGCGAGGGTGTGGCGGCGTAGATCAAAGCGTGTCGCTACTTTCTAACATCAAGGGGCTTTATGGGACATCGCCGAACAGCGCCTCTAGCGGCCGCCTCTGAAAACATGCGCATTTTCTATGGGAGAGCGTCGTTTTTCCCAAATAACTAATCATAGAAGCCATCTTTCAAAATATTACCGTGGAAATAGGCTCTAGCAGCTTAGCCCGACATCTCATGCAAGCGGTACCATTACTTACGACAGAAAACCCGTTCCAAATTGCGGGCGAAGTTCGAAGTATGGGAGTCTATGGAAAAGGCCAAATTTTGGAGGCTTTTTTGGCCAGTAAAAAGCAATTTGCGATGAGCCTATTGCATCGATCGACGTATTATTGGGGATTTATCAACTTCAATGACTCGGCTTTCAGCTAATTGCAGCAGCAACTCTTGAAATGGCAAAAAAGTCGTTCCAAAACCGCAGTTTTCATAACAAGGTCGCAGAATTTATTGTGGTAGGTATATAAACCTAGTTTTTGCCTCCGGCAACACTCAAACCGATAGGCGAGCGTTCTGCGCGACCACCGATTAGGATCGCTGATACCACGATTGGCAGTTCGCAGGTTCGAAGACAGCGGCGCCGCTATTTTTTTTTATCACTTTGTCGCTGCTTAGTTTGGCGGTTTCCCGCCAGATGGCATATTCCGAAACGCAGGTCATTTATTTGCGGTTCTTGTTTCGTTTCTTTCTACTGTACCAACGTCTTCCCCCCAAAAAATAGCTGGCTGGTTTCGTGAACATGCGAACGTGCTTCCAAACTTCTTTTGCACTTTAGGTGTAATGTATTTTAGACAATAAACCCAACTTTGTGTTTTCAAAGTTGATTTCTTTCTTAAGGCAAACATTTATGAAGACATTTATGAAGACAGAAATATTTTTGCCTATTCAGCTATGTCATGGAAAGGCGTGTTTGTGCGACTTTTGTTCAGCCTGAAACGTACCACAAAAATAAATAGCTTCCCGTGTGTGCAATTAAAAGACGCAGAAGTAGAAAACTTGGCTGCAGCCCCAGACGTAGTATTCTTACAAAGGAATGCAGAAGCTATTTGACTGAGTATATTTGCATTATATCAAAGCAGAATTTTTGCGTACCGGATCTTCGGTGCAAATGAAGGCTGCCCGAATTATTTCACAAGCTTTTTTGCTTAGTACAAACCAATACCTCGAAACATAAACATTCTATCCTCAATATGCAGCGCACGTGTCTTATCATTTGAACCATTCCCATATACCTTCACGAAATTCCCGAAATACTAAAGGTCTTCATATCCTTTTACCACGACATACGCAGAGGAGTATTGGAAATAATGCGAAAAGACACCGGGGCGTGTTAATGTAGTTTGTCGTGTAAAAATAGAGAACTATTCCAATCACAGACCACACCCTTTTTGAGTTATGCCCACAAAGCGTTGCAAGAAGACATTTTTTTCGGCTAGAATCACCAAAGTTACTATGGCATTCTGCTGTTCTGTTCTTAACTAACTCTATTGCTGAATCAGATCGCAGCACCATGATATAATTACTGGTACAATTCTTCAGTAATTCTGTAAGAATTTTCTCCTATGCTAAATTTAACGTGTTTGGACAATTGAAGAAACATGAGAAAGGACCGTGAGGTTTGCAGAAATGTTCCCTTATTAGAATCGTTTATCACCCATATCGGTACGGTGGTATTGTCATGATCACTCCAGCGTCCACGGACACCATTTATCACTTTACTGCCTGTAAAAAAAGTACAAAAGTGTCGTTCCTTGTGCGTGAGTAGCACAATCGCAGCTGATCATTTCATATGGGCCCACTAAGCTACACCTTCCCTTTTCTGCCATGGTGCCACAAGAGATGTCAATTTCACCCTTGAATTTCTCCCTTTCAGTTTGCTAGAAAGTATAGGGACGTACACAAGAAGAACAGGCGAAGTTTTGAAGTAGTCCAGAGATTTTAGTAAAATTTCATAGGCAATGTTATTATCCTTTATTTGTTTACATATTTATTACACCTGATTTTTGATAATAATGACGTGCTACATAATAGTTCAGTTCTTCTACTTTATAAGTCATGTCTGAGTCTGCTGTCCTGAAAATTAACCAGGTGTAAGCACTGCATGACGTTTGCTGGAAGGCCATTCATTAAAAAAAATTGTGTGCAGAATAAAGAAAATGCAGGTGTTCAATCGCACAGTCGCCGCCAAAAGTTTACGCGGCCGAGGTTCTGCGAATAAGTTCATTTTCAACGCAGTTACCCCGCAGCCAGTAAAACTATGCAAAACTTTTGTTTTGTTTACTCTAGACCAGTATACGCTGTAAATCCGAATACTACGATGCGTAACTAAGGCGTAGAAATATAAATATTTTTTCACCTTCCGGGGTACGAAAGCTTGTGACGCTGACTATACGTCCTGAAGGCGAGGTTGCTTTTTAGCTTATTCGTGATGACAAGCGCCGAGCTCTTGGTGATGGGATATTGGAGCGTAGAATTGTAGAACTTGTGCAAGCTCAGGCGACTTCACGACGCAAACCTAGCGATAGAAGCTCAGAAGGAGGAATAAACATTTATTGTAGAGCAAGCACTTTATGATGGCCGGGCCTAAGCCTCCCATGAGGGGACGTCGAGGGCTTGCCTCGCCGCCGCCTCACGGGCGTGCTGGGTCGCCCAGGTTTGGTCGTCGAGGGCGGAGCTCCGCAGAGCCTCACGCAACCTCGACGAGGGGGTCGTGGTGTTAATGTGTGTGTACAGTGCTGGGCACTCCCACAGCACATGCGGAAGCATAGCCGGGTGAGTGCCACAGCACCGGCAGTTTAGGGGCACTGTAAACTTCAGGGAATATAAGGTGGAGGCGGGCGGGTGAAGGGTACGTATTTGTTTGTAGCAGACGCAGGGTGGTAGCCTGCGCCCAGCTGAATTTGGGGTGAGGTGGGGGGAAAGATCGGCACAGCATGCGTTTAGTTTATTAACACTGATGATAGATGAATAGTCAGAGTAAATGAATGTTACTGTCTAATTCTGGACAGACTCGAGTGTAATGCGTACGCTCTAGATCACTGTAGGTTCCATACTAATACCATACTACGCATTCCTATTCGAATTTTGGCCTGTCTTAAGCCTACCGAGTCTTAAGTAATCAAAATAGGTAGGAAATTGCTTCTTGGGATGTAGCCGAGGCCATGGTAGATGTGATTAGAAATGCGCTATATGTGAGTAGGCTGACTGGGATTATTACATGAAGTGCGCCAACGTACCTACGTAAAGCCATGGTGGAAATTACGGAGCCCTTTATTGTAAATATATTGAAGTCATCTGAGAGTGTCTCTGGTATACAGTTTATTAATATGAGGACTGATTAGCCTTCTGTTAAGCTGTTAGGAAAAATACCATGTACGAAGTGCTATTGTGGTTAAAATTACAATGTTATCAGCGCTTCCAAAAGAAAGTGACTGTACAAGTCCATTTTTCTCGGGCGTTCATGTCACCTAGGTACCACCGCCTGACCCAAGACCTTTATGTTTTAAAATCTGCCCCGATGACGTAAGTTACGTTGCGGAAAAAAATAAATACCCTTTCTAAAGAATGAACCATAACAGCTTCCCGACAAAGCGCAGTACGTTGCCGCAAGTCGTCATTTGTGATAACGATAAGAGCGACAGCCCGTCGTTAAAAATGACTTGTCACTCCCCGGTTTTTCTTTTTTGCTCAAGGATGCAACTAACCCGTACAAGGGTAATCCCTCCCTTCGCATGATGCTTGCGACCTTTCTGGTTCTGGACAAGCGCGTTGTTTGTGTATATTTCAGGCGCTTGGCATCGAAAGGCTTAAACCTTTATACAGCGAAAGGCTGTCACAGTCGCTTCGGTAGCTGCACGGAAAGCGCGGACAATCAGTCTACTTTCAGCACATGCGCTCTCAACCAAGACATATTTGCGAGAAAGGGGCTCCTATATTATCCATAGCGAGAAATGTATCCACAAATTACACCTCATTATCCCGATGTGTTTATGAGCCGCACTCTGGGCCTGTATTCCGTGTTATGACAAAAAATATAGTTTGTGCAGTGTCAGTAGCCTGAACATAAAACAGGAAATTGAAGTCATCACATCAACTATCATATATTACAAATTGAAAGAAATAAAACTGAAACTGTACTTCATATAATACTCCCACTGCAAACTTTTATGCATGTGATTCATTTCAATTTCCTATCTGTTCCAGGGTAGAAATATGCTGTTCAGTTGGTAAACACAGATTATTTTGCAAAATTTGCTAAGAATTTTTGCCTCCAACATATGTTCCTATTGGTCATGCACATTTCTATCTATCAAATATATGGTCGAAACATCACAAAGTCGAATTGTGAATCATTTAACAGTTAAACTGGCTTCTCCACATAGGGGAAATGCCGTAGGAATTTGAGAATGTAATAATACACAATCATTTGGTTGCATAAACTTCCTGGCTATAGGCATGTAATGAAAAGCTCAAATGTATTACACGGCTTTGTCTTTACGCAGCAATTTCATTCACTGCATTTATAAAGCAATGTACGTTTTCTTTTTTTTATTATTTTAGCGCGTGAGTCCAAAAACACATAGCAACTTATTTACCAAAGCGATATAAGTTTCAAAAGCTTGTTAATTAGGTTGTCATTTGAGCAAATAAAACGAGAGACTTTCATGCACAGACAAAAAAAGCGGCTAAGAGGAACAACTGACTAGTTATTTCAGAAGAATAACTGAGTTTAGCTACGTAGTGTTAAACTCTGTAGCTTTAAATTATGCACATATTTATACATCGCCGGATAGGGGTCATTGGAGATCGCTGATCGAGGCCTTCGTCCTGCCATGGACATAAATATAGTCTGATGATGATGATGAAACATTGCCGGAGGTGACCACCTCTCATCCAAGAAATATTTTTACAGTTTAATAATTTATTTATTTGCGCCGTCAGCACTTGAATGCATTACGGAAGGAAGTGGATTGAGCAGGCTAAAGAAATTATTCAATGATTAAAAAGTAAGTTTCTAATCATATAATTTTCTCTGGTGGTACGTGGAAAAAAGTTCAGTGCGCACGACGAAGGCAGCTTTACAATTATACCATATTACCTGACCTTACAAAGAATTTAAAAGGAACATAGTAAGTAATTAACAAATTCAGATTACACAACGTACGGTAGTTGATGTTGCATGAAACTTGCGTTTATTTGTACTCTTTATGATTTCTTTGGGGAGGCGATACCATTCAAGGGCTGTGTGAGGCCAGAAAGAGCTGAAGGAAGTTAATGTTACTAAATCTGATACGCATTTTGTACAGCTGATCAATACGATGACATCGTAATCGATGCCATCGCGTCCTGTGCCTATCGTAATCGCTAGGCACAGGACGCGCCTGCAGGTATCGGAAGTTTCTGGAACGTTATCGATGCTTCTATCCGTTGTCTCTTGTCACCGACGCTCATGTCATCTGATTGTATGAGCAACGCGAATTATCTAGAACTTTCTGGAAGACACGCGGGTACCACGGATAATATATTCTGGGACCTTCGATGACTCGTGTATAAAAGCCGACGCGTTTCGCCGCTGATCAGATTTCGACGATCGCCGTCTGTGTTCGCCGCTTTCGTTGTGCTTCGGAGTGTAGCTTGATTTTGTGGGCCTGCAAGGGTTCGCCGTCAGCGCGCCACGTCCACAGCTTGGCGAGCGGTCACGTGACATCGCCGACTACCTCGCCAGAGCCCAGTGGCAATCACGACGACCCTCACGCTCGCCGTCACCAGGCCGCTACATCTCGCCGCATCGCCGGCTGTATGCCGGCCCAACCCGGGGCCGATCTCCTAGCCCGTACCCGGGAAACTAAAGGCAGCAACCGATGGAGGTGCGGTTGCGGTACGACGCAATGCTGAAGATACTCCGCCGCCGACGAACTAAATTCGCGAATCATCATGACGAGGTATCAGCATAGCGCCTGGCAAGAGCCTTGACGACAACACTTCGCCGCCGAAAGTAGACCTGCCAACGCGACGTAGCAGCAGCGCAGCAAGCCGACGCAGCCGTGATCCGACGCCACGACTTAACCGTAACGCCAGACGATGGTCTACCGATCTAGACGTGCTATTCGATGGTCATAACGTCACCGCTCTCGTCGACACTGAAGCCGACTATTCCGTCTGCAGTGGCGAGTTCGCCGCCAAGTTGAAGAAGGTGAAAACGGCCTGGCAAGGACCCGATATCCGGACAGCGGGAGGCCACCTAATAACGCCGGCTGGAATCTCCACAGCGTGAGTCACGGTAAACAACCACACTTACCCCGCGAGCTTCGTAATCCTGCAGCACGGCTCCAGGGATGTTATCCTAGGCATGGACTTTCTAAACCAACACGGTGCAGTCATCGACTTAAGGTCCAAGTCGATAACGCTTTCAACGCACAACGCGACACCACCGGATACAAACACCAGTTACCATGCCTTGAATGTGCTAGAAGAACAAGTCACCGTTCCGCCTCGCTCCAGCGTAATGATTTACGTCGGTACCGAAGTGCCTACAGACATGGAGGGTGTCATCGAGGGCGATCATCACTTACTGCATGACCGTGAAATTTGCGTCGCTAGAGGCATAGGTGAGCTACATGAAGGCAAAGCAAGAGTGATGCTTACGAGCTTCAGCCACGAATACAAGCACATTAACAAAGGCACCACGGTCGCCTACATCGACGAAATAGTACAATCCAGCGGTGCTTTCGCCTTCACGGATTCTAGTGCACCTGTAACGATGACTGTAGTACCTGAACCAACTTTCGACGTCAATCAGAACCTTCCCAATCATAAGAAAGAATAGCTAAAAGCTCTGCTCCTGCAATACAAGGACTGCTTCTCGTCATCGTCAAAAGTTCGACAAACCTCTGTCGCCAAGCACCGCATCATAACCAACGAATATGTCCGCCCACTCGGTCAGAGCCCCTACCGAGTTTCGGCGCGTGAACGCGAGGCCATAAGGCAACAAGTCGACGAAATGCTACGCGACGACATCATCCAGCCATCCAAGAGTCTGCGGGCGTCCCCCGTGGTGTTAGTAAAGAAGAAGGATGGAACGCTACGTTTCTGCGTCGATTATCGTCGCCTCAATAAAATCACGAAGAAGGACGTATACCCTCTCCCACGTATTGACGACGCCTTGGATCGACTCTACAACGCAAAGTACTTTTTGTCAATGGACCTCAACACCGGCTACTGGCAAGTCGAAGTCGACGAGAGGGACCGGGAGAAGACTGCCTTTATAACACCAGACGGACTGTTCGAGTTCAAGGTCATGTCGTTTGGTCTTTGCTGGGCACCTGCGACTTTCCAACGCGTCATGGATAATGTACTGGCAGGCTTGAAGTGGCAGACTTGCCTCGTCTATTTGGACGACGTCGTTTCCCTCAAGCTTCGAGGAACACCTCCGGCGCCTTCAAAAGTTCTTCAAGTTATCAAGACCTCCGGACTCACGTTAAAGCCAGAAAAGTTCCGCTTCGCATACGAGGAGCTCTTGTTCTTGGGCCACGTCATCAACAAGTCTGGAATTTGCCCTGACCCACAGAAAACTGCGGCCATCGCTGACTTTCCTCCGCCCGCCGACAAGACGGCAGTCCGTAGATTTCTTGGACTGCGCGCCTATTACAGGCGCTTCGTGAAGGACTTTTCACGGATCGCTGAGCCACTGACGTACCTCACGAAGGCCGACGTCGAGTTCAAGTGGGAGACGCCGCAAGTCGAAGCATTTGAAGAACTGAAGCGACGCCTGCAATCGCCGCCAATACTTGCACATTTCGACGAAAAAGCCGATACCGAAGTGCACACCGACGCAATCAGTGTAGGACTCAGCGCTGTGCTTGTGCAGAGGACTGACGGACTAGAAAGGGTTGTAAGTTACGCTAGCCGGTCGCTGTCGAAGGCGGAAACAAATTATTCCACAACCGAAAAGGAATGCCTCGCCATCATCTGGGCTACATCAAAGTTTCGTCCCTACCTCTATGGCAGGCCCTTCAAAGTTGTCAGCGACCACCACGCCTTGTGTTGGCTAGCTAACTGGAAGGATCCTTCAGGTCGCCTAGCACAATGGAGTCTGACACTTCAAGCATTCGACATCACCGTCGTTTAGAAGTCCGGGCGAAAGCACTCTAACGCCGATTGTTTGTCTCGCGCCCCCGTCGAGCCGCCGCCACAGGACGACCAGGATGACGACACTTTCTTGGAACCCATCAGTGCCGACGAATTCGCCGAACAACAACGAGCCGACCCGGAACTAAGGAGCCTTGTAGATTACCTGGAAGGGAAGACCGTCATTGTGCCGAAGGTGTTCAGGCGAGGATTGGCGTCGTTTTTCTTGCAAAACGACATTCTCCTAAAGAAGAACTTCTCGCCTCTCCGAGCCAACTACCTCCTCGTGGTACCCTCAGCATTGCGTCCAGAGGTTCTGCAAGCTCTCCATGACGACCCAACGGCTCGACATCTCGGTTTTTCACGCACTCTCGCGAGGATACAAGAAAAATACTACTGGCCTCGCCTCTCTGCCGACGTCGCCCATTACGTAAGGACATGCCGAGACTCTCAGCGACGCAAAACACCGCCGACAAGGCCAGCCGGACTTCTACAGCCGATCGAACCACCTCGCCGACCATTCCAGCAGATCGGGATGGACTTACTGGGGCATTTTCCGACGTCGACGTCCGGGAATAAATGGATCGTCGTAGCTACGGACTACCTCACGCGCTACGCCGAAACAAAAGCCTTGCCCAAAGGCAGTGCCGCCGAGGTAGCCCGATTTTTCGTTGAGAACACCCTCCTGCGTCACGGAGCCGCAGAAGTCCTCGTCAACGACAGAGGTACAGCCTTTACGGCAGAACTAACTCAAGCCATCCTGCGATACAGCCACACAAGCCATCGCCGAACCACCGCCTACCACCCGCAGACGAATGGCCTCACCGAGCACCTAAATAAGACCATCGCCGACATGCTGGCAATGTACGTCGACGTCGAACACAAGACGTGGGATGCCATCCTTCCGCACGTGACCTTCGCATACAACACGGCCGTGCAAGAAACGACGCACGCGGCGCCGTTCAACCTGGTCTACGGAAGGAACCCGGCAACGACGCTTGATGCCATGCTACCGGACGTCACCGACGAAGAAAATCTCGACGTTGCCAGCTATTTGCAGCGTGCCGAAGAAGGCCGACAGCTCGCCCGCCTGCGCATCAAGAACCAGCAGAGGACCGACAGCCGACACTACAATCTTCGACGACGCTACGTCGAGTACCAGCCCGGCGACCGTGTTTAGGTCTGGACTCCGATACGCCGACGAGGACTTAGCGAGAAATTGTTACGTCGCTATTTCGGACCATATAAGATCATCCGACGTATTCGCACACTGGACTATGAGGTCGTGCCAGACGGCATTTGGTAATCACAGCGGCGCCGGGCACGACGTGAAGTCATAGAGTTTCTCACTATAACACCTAGAGGGTAAACTGGCGCCACCGTCTATGCGATTTTCTTAAAGGGCGCCGTGCCCTCATGGGAATGACGGGATATGTGTCTGCGAGGCTTGTGTTGGCTGGTGTTGTACGAGGCTCCGTCTAAAACGTGTCTATATGGCTAGACAAATAACGCATTCTTAAAATAAAATCTACATAAAAAGCTTTCATTCACCCATATTACATCTCTCAATAAAGTTTACTCACCTGCAATGCAGCATCAAGCGAAGAAAAGCAAGAACAGACGACAAGTTGTTCCAAAGCGAGCGAGAATCTTATCGTCTGCCCTCCAACTTTAGCGGCCAGCTGATACTTATTACGTTCCATAGAATTCTGCATTGAATAGTATGTCCGCAAAATTAAACAAAACATGTTTGTGTGTAATAATAAAGCTAAAGCAGTTTTTTACGTGCTGTTTTAGCAGGAAATGAATCATTGTGACAGACGGAACGGTGCTAGCCAGGCGCGTCTTCAAGGCGTTCTGGCTATATATATATATATATATATATATATATATATATATATATATATAGTGTAATGACGCAGAGCGGCAACCGAGCTCGGACGCTGGGAGTGCGAGACTTGAAGGGCAGAATAGAACAGCTAGGTTGAAGCAGCGCCATCTATTTATTGTGCTACATTTGAGACTGCCGTGATGTCCAGGAATTCTCTTGGACAGGGAAGTTCCCCTTGGTCATCATCATCATCATCATCATCATCAGCCTATATTTATGTCCACTGCGGGACGAAGGCCTCTCCCTGCGATCTACAATTACCCCTGTCTTGCGCTAGCGTATTCCAACTTGCGCCTGCGAATTTCATAATTTCATCATCCCACCTGGTTTTCGGCCATCCTCGACTGCGCTTCCCTTCTCTTGGTATCCATTCTGTAACCCTAATGGTCCACCGGTTATCCATCCTACGCATTACACGGCCTGTCCAGTTCCATTTCTTCCGCTTAATGTCAACTAGAATATCGTCTATCCCCGTTTGTTCTCTGATCCACACCGCTCTCTTCTTGTCTCTTAACGTTACTCCTAAGATTTTTCGTTCCATCGCTCTTTGTGCGGTCCTTACCTTGTTCTCTAGCTTGTTTGTTAATCTCCAAGTTTCTGCCCCATATGTTAGCACCGGTAGAATGCAATGATTGTACACTTTTCTTTCCAACGACAGTGGTAAGCTCCCAGTCAGGATTTGGCAATGCCTGCCGTATGCACTCCAACCCAATTTTATTCTTCTGTAAATTTCTTTCTCATGATCAGGGTCCCCTGTGAGTAATTGACCTAGGTAAACGTACTCCTTTACAGACTCTAGAGGCTGACTGGCGATCATGAATTCTTGTTACTTTGCCAGGCTATTGAACATTATCTTTGTCTTCTGCATATTCCTCTTCAACCCAATTCTTACACTTTCTCGATTAAGGTCCTCAATCATTTGTTGTAATTCGTCTCCATTGTTGCTGAATAGGACAATGTCATCTGCAAAGCGGAGGTTGCTGAGATATTCGCCGTGGATCCTCACTCCTAAGCCTTCCTAGTCTAAGAGCTTGAATACTTCTTCTAAGCATGCAGTGAATAGCATTGGAGAGATTGTGTCTCCTTGCCTGACTCCTTTCTTGATAGGTATCTTTCTACTTTTCTTGTGGAGAACCAAGGTAGCTGTGGAATCCTTGTAGATATTTGCTAAGATATTCACGTATGCCTCCTGTACTCCTTGATTACGCAATGCCTCTATGACTGCTGGTATCTCTACTGAATCAAATGCTTTTTCATAATCTATGAAAGCCATATAGAGAGGTTGATTGTACACCGCAGATTTCTCGATTACCTGATTGATGACATGGATATGATCCATCGTAGAATATCCCTTCCTGAAGCCAACCTGGGGCCGTATTCTGTAACGCTTCGGTTTTCGAAGGATTCGGTTTGGCGGTGGCGTCACATTGGGGCGGTCCGTTGACGTAATGAAAACAAGTGAAAGGACAGAGACCAATCGGCGCGAAGGTTTCTTTTTGTGGCAGTGAACGTCACAAACCGAGTAAAAATATAGCAATTTACGAGCGCTTCTTGGTAAATAAAAATAATTTGTTCATGATATTGATGAGGTTTACGTTTTTCATCATGAAACGCGTGTGAGTTGTACTGGCGGTGAGTGACTTAACGAATTTTGTTTACTTCGGTTGACCCATTTATGCCGCTAGGTGGGACGTCGTACGCCAACTTCGCGTTGCGGCCAAAATACACACTCAAGTTCCTCGCACAGTCGGAGCGCTGTCTCTTTTGAGAATCTGAATTGTCGCCTGAATCTCTCATCTGTCATCTCAAAGGCGTCTTGTCGACGTCGAGGTTGTCGCTGTCTATCACGGAGGCTCGCTAAAAGCACGATAACAGGCGCCACAGGCACCGCACACGCCGTCATTTTGCTCGGAGTGCCGCGATCTCGCCCGTGCACACGGCACGCACAGGCTCTGCACACGGCACACCGCGCTTCGGATCAGACCGAAGCAGCGCGCGCGGCTTCGCTTCGTAGCAGACGACAAATTCGGTTTCCGCGTGATTGACATGTGCGTGACGTCAGCAAAAAATGCGTTCGCGCCCTGAGGCGATGGCGTCACCCAGGCGGCGACCAATCGCTGCACGCAAACCGAAGCCTTCGAAAACCGAAGCGTTACAGAATACGGCCCCTGTTCTCTTGGTTGGCTGAAGTCAAGTGTTGCCCTGATTCTATTGGAATCATTGGATTCTATTGGAATCTATAGCAATTATATGGACACTTAAACCGGATTTCTGCCGTGGGCGTCGCCGTCGCCGTCACCGTGAGGTTCCGTATAGATTCCAAGGGCGATAAAATCGTCGCCGCGAGCCGTATGCGCGAGCGAAAGCGCGAGGGGGGTGGGGACGCGCGCGCTATCACGGAGAGCGAACGCACGGCCGAAAGCAAACGCGACCGTCGCGCGAAAGGCCGTGGGGGTATGGGAGGGAGGGAGGCGGGGCGACGCTGTGCTCCGGCACCAAAGGCGTACCTTGCAATCGGCCGTAAGGGGAACTTGCCACTCTATCTCCCACGCGAAAGCAACAAAGCGGTAAGGCAGCGCGGGGAGGGAGGGGGGGGGGGCGCAGCTTCTACTCTGCCAACAACTCCGTTCATACTTTGCCCGGCTGTGGCGGTCGCCCGCACGGTCTCCTATCTCCACACGGCTCTGACCATTGTATGCGCTGTGCATCCGCCGCTCAGTTTCCTTTGAAGCGATAGACCCCACGAACCTTGCCCGCTGCGGCGGCTGCGATTGCTGCCAACGTTTTGACAGTCGTTGTATGCGTTCATTCAGTGTGATCTATTCATGTTTGCTTGTGCGCGCTGACACCACGCTTGTTAATTCAGTTAGTAAGCGGATGTGTCCAAGTTTATGCAGCCGATAAAACTACTATGCCTACTCCGAATAGCTCTCTACTAATTTGCTATCGCAATTGATGCTTCGCCTTTCGGGGAAACTGATACTTTTTTTCTCTCTCTCTCTCTCTCTGTACGCGTGGTTTTCTTTTCGCTTTCTTGTTTGTATCATCGGGACGATGTTTTTTAAGGGGAGGGTATTGACACGTATATATGTTTATCTTTCACCGGTGACCGCTTTCCACCGGCTAAAAATGTTAAACGTTATCGCTAGGCACAGGACGCGCCTGCATGTATGGGAAGTTTCTCGAACGTTATCGATGCTTCTATCCGTTGTCTTTTGTCACCGACGCTCATGTAATCTGATTGTATGAGAGACGCGAATTATCTAGATCTTTCTGGAAGAGACGCGGGTACCAGGGGTTATTCTGGGGCCTTCGATGACTTATGTATAAAAGCCGACGCGTTTCGCCGCTGATCAGATTTCGACGATCGCCGACTGTGTTCACCGCTTTCGTTGTGCTTTGAGTGTAGCTTGCTTTTGTGGGCACATGTTCGCCCAATAAAGAATCAGTTTCGTCATACACAGTTTTACGACTGTTTACTTCAGCGTCACTACTACGTGACAGTATGGGAATCTGCTGATCAGACTATCTGAAGTAGAGCACTGCACGGGCCGGTTTTTGAGGTCCGGGCCTGGCCCGAGCCCGAAAGTACGTTTGGCCGGCCCGGTTCTGTTCCACCCATTAGCCCTTTTGCCTTTACGAAGCTAGCTCGCGTTCTCGATTATTGTGAAGATACTGTCATGTGATCAACGGCCGCCGGGCGGTCTTCAAGCTGCATCATAGCAAGTTATTTCCCTGCATCCCTTCTTTATGGGTACTTGATAATTTAACTGTGAGAGAAATAAACATTTCATTACTAGCCGAACACCCACAGATTATTATGTGAATATTTGGTATGAAAACAAACCTTGCAATGGACAGTTAGGAAAATAGGGAGGGATCAGGCTGGCAACAACCACCGGGAGTGGGAGAACCCAGGCATACATTTAGGGATGAAGTTGTAAAAAAGCACATCGGTTGATCACCATGCTCGTGCTTTAAAGTGTGCGGCAACATACTATAGCGAAGGCATAGGTTTACACTACCATACACGCCACCGCCCGCCATTTAATCTCACTTTTTAGTCTCATATAGTCATTCGGATGTACCTACAGTGATAGAACTCGAGTCACTAATTTTGGCGCGAATGTAAATTTAGATACGCTGGTTACTGGTTTTCAGAAATACGATAATACACGGCCACTAGAAGCTTTTTTTTTTATTAAACAGAAATTGTTGGCCCACAAGGCTAACGCTCATCATATTTTCACGCGGAACATGCCATCTTTATTGCTTTATTCGGTTTCATTATAATGATGTCAATTTTTTAATCGACAATTTAGGCATTCTTGTTTAGAAATATATGCAAATTTAGACTCTGTCTAATTGTGTTTCAGTACAGTGCATCTACAACGTAGGCTTTCCTTGTTTTTTTTTTCTCCGCCAGATTAAAGTATGATCTGCTTGCTTATTCACATAAATTCGCAGACAACGCACCTAGTGCTACAAAAACATATACAAGGCTGCGAACACGAGGGTCGCGCCACTTAACGAGTGGAAATAGCATTCAAAATAAAAATTTACGAGGCAATAAAGTGCTTTGCATTTCTATTTTGTTTTTCATATTCCCCTCCCCAATGTTGAGAAATTTTGCAGCATCCGCGTAGTCTTAAAGCATTTGTCCAAGAACAATATACACTTGAAAGTCTCAGTTTAATTAGTTGGGCTAATTGTGAATTAACCTACGGCAGAATATTCAACTCGCTTGAAAATATAACGAAGAAAATTAATGGAAACCAGTAGTAAGTTGCCCTGTGCCTTAGGACACAAAAAAGTTGCAAATTAACTTTTCAGAATTTGTTTGCTACAATTTCATCTATGTACCCTAAGTACTTGAAAACTTATTTAATTTTTGTTTTCCCGTTAAAATGATCATGCCGAAAATCTAGATAGTTTTGTGCAGCAACAAAATATTGCAGTCGACTCTGCCTCTAGGCACGTCTTCCGCTCTTGAAAAATGTAACGAGCTCTATCGAAACTCATCTCATTGATTCCTATTAAGGATAGCTCGGATACCTGAGACAGTCTAATGAATGTCTTTGCAGCGAGTCTCGCACCAATCCAGTAGTTTTCAATTTCTTTAGCGCGACTGCAATGCATATATATTTCTAACTCTTTGTCAGGTTGATTCAAATCTGTGATGTCTAGCAACTCATGAAGCGTGCCTTTCGCCGCTATTCCCACCCACCCAAATGTGTTTCTCCTGGTCGATAGGCGGCGCCGCTGTCGAAATCATACCGCTACCTCCATCAAACTTCGGGTCGTCCGTCACATGCCTGAGCACGATCACCTCTAGGAATTCGAGGTGTTAATAGGCTGGGAACAATGTGGACAAGAGTTCGTTAGTGTCGCGAAGACGAAAGAATTCCTGCAGAACCCATGTTAAGATGATTATCGAAGTTAATGCGATTAGCATTTACACAATCTAGCGAACAAGAAGCGACACACCGTGTTGGCTAAGACATCTTTGTTTAGAATCCGTAGTGTTTCTCCTCATTTTCAAGTGATTAGGCTATATGCGGCCATACACTGTCTCCCTGATTGACCCGATTTGTTATGACCATCGCTCGCCAATGTTACCTCACGATGGTAGAACAAGGACCGCAGGCCGACAGCGCATTCAGTGACGACGATGGAATTACGAGATAGGAATGATGTCGATAGAACGACGAAGGCATATGAGGACGACGGCATGACGACGATGAGAGGATTCTGAAATGACGGCGATAAAGAATTGCGACGGAATACAATGCCATGACACCGGTGTTCTAATCTCGATTGATTGACAATAATAGCACAATACTAGCGAAATGAAATAGAAATTATGCTGATGGAACGGAAGGTGGTATGACGACCAACGCATTTAGTAATTTTTAGCCAACCAGACACGCTTCTGAATAACATACCAGCCTGCTCCCTTTCTTTTCTCCTATTCCTTCCCAAGACGCTTTGCAAACATATCCTCTGCCGTTGAGCTCAGTACGCCAGTGCTCTAGCTCATTAGGCCACGATCACACGTTTACAAACGTATCTTGCCAACAAGTATATTATTCAAGCTCGAACTTAGGGGGAACATTGAGCTCGGGGGCTCCTACCGAAATACATGGGAAATCGGAAATAGTTTCTCAGAGCAACCAATGCACCAAATTTTATGAGTTATGTTGAATTTAGAAAAAAAAAAGTTGAAGTGTTGTGATTGCCGAAAGGGGTATTTTATTATAGGCTGGTCTACCTTTCTTACGTCAAATTTTAAAGAATTGCCAAATTTCGAAAAAGAAAACTTGGCGTATAGAGCTATGTAGCTCAGCAGCTAAAAATGATATCGGAATTCTGTAAACTGCACCTAATAATACATCGAAAGCGGATAGCAATCATATATCATACACCATCCTGAAATATACCACTATGTTGTGAATGTTGCATTTGCAAAACCCTTCCAAACATTATAACTAATTCACGTAAGTTTTAAGTTAAAGCAAAAAAAATTGTTCGCTTTTGATGCTCCAACGTGTGCAGTATATAGAAATGCCATATTTGTTTTTAATAGCTGAGTTTCGGATTTGTAAACTTCATGCTTCTATTTTTTTTGAAATTTACGAACATCCTGCAATTCTTTGAAAACATTACACTATCTAAACGAAAATTCAGTTTGCTGCAGTCTCTGCAATTTAACTTTCCCTCTTAAATGCAACACATTTCATTCATATCGGTTCAGCGGTTTTCTCATGAAAGCATTCCTGCATTTTACATGTATTTGATAATCCGGCATCGAAGATAGGCCCGAGCTAAAGCTTCCTCTTAAACAATGGATCACGCCAGTTTTATAGGAATCCCATGAAACAGAACCCTGACGTATACGCGCAAGACCGTGGCCACAGTGGTGTACAAATAAAAGGCCTGCTCAAGTAAAAAAAATATATATATTAATCGGAAGCTTCGCGGGAGCCGTTATCTCGATCAGACATCTCTCCGGAATGCGGACGAGCTTTCTGGCGAAGTGTCTAGCAAAACCGTCGATTCATTGTCAGTAGAGCAAGTAGCTGGCCGTCTTCGAGATAACGCTGATACACAAGCGCGCTCGTTTCCAAGCACCAAGGTGAAGCCACAGCTTCAGGGTGTGTTTCTTTTTATTGCGCTTTCTTTAGTTGTGCGTCATAGCATACGTCATAGCGGGAATTTCGAATTCTTTAAGGTCGATACGCCACGTGGTGGCGAAAAAAGGAAACTGTACGAAATGTCCCCTAATTCCTGGTATTGCTTGCAACAAATGAACTAAATGAACTACCGTTGTCACTGTCACACCTGTCACCCGTTCGCCGTCGGCGCGAAGTCGATCGACGGGATATATAAGCCGGTTGCTCATTCCGTACTCGAGTGAACACAGTGAAAGAGTCAGAATCGGGAGTAAACAAAAAAACAAGATATTTATCGACTGACAACGATACACAATTAATAAAATAAAATAATAAGAAAGACACAAGACAACTAACACACCTGAGCTTAATATAGCACAATGATGACGACAAATTCATATTACGAACAATTAACAGTACATATATAAATGAAACAGGGCGCGGACCAAATATACAAGAATACACTTAACAGTAGTTCACTAAAACAAAGTTCAAAATAAACAAACGATGTCATACGCATGGCCGGGTAGCAGCAGCAAGTCCATAAACGGTGAAGCCGGCGCGCGAAGCTTTCCCAAAGAATGCCGGTGAGCCTATCTGGTTGAGGTGGATGCGATTGCTGGGCTGGGTTTCCCGGGAGTCTAGATCTGACGACTTCCCTCAAGCAGGTTGAGCTAACTTGAGGCGAACTAGCGTGAGCTTCGTTGCAGATGCTGGTTTGTCGTCTCGTACGTCAACTAGTTACTTGGAGTTCCGACGTGGCTAGGCGGCCCAGGCGATACTGGATGGCACTAGCTCCTTGACTGCTTCTCAGCGGATTACAGGCTCAACTTCTAGACTCATTAGCAGGGGCAAAAACCTGCGCCTAAATAGCCTTTCCTTTCCCTAGTTCCTTATGTCGGGGAACTGCGGGTATGCAGATTTCACCTAATTATTTCATGACTCCTCCCAAAAGTCTTGGCTGCGCCCCTTTTAATCAGGGGCTAGGGAACGGTTGATTCACCTCCCCGCTGTCCGAGGTTGCCCCCCCCCCCCCCGCACTCCACCACACATACACACACGCACACACTTGGGTCCGTTAATCGGCGTGTCGCTATCTCGAAACTATATGCCGCACCGTGAGACCACGACGTTTTTGGCGGCTGTCGGCGTGTCAATGACTCGAAACTATGCCGCTTTGTGACAGTCACACGTGCGGACTGCTCGTAGAAAAGGCACACACGCTGAGCTATTCGCACTTGCTTACCAGCTAACTTCATGAGAACTTTATACTTTGATCACTTGCTGTGAATGCGCAACTCGCACTTGACTAGTTTTGCAGTTTTGTGCAAAAATGCATTTTTGCACTGTTTTCTAAAGTAATGCTGACTTTCAATGTTCTGATGCAAGAGATCCTAAGCAGAGCTTTGCCTGTTTGCTCAATGTGGAAGGTGGAACTGTGTTCTATGTTTTGTTCGATATTGCTGTTTTGTATTGACGCGTACTCTATCTAGACGTTTCAACGACGATGACAGTATGTGGATTAACTGACTCCGAGTAGTAGGACAGGCTAATTCGAAGACGAAGAAGATGTCTTTGTGCTGGTGATTCTCAAGCTGTTCCGCCGTCTTGTTCAACGTGTTGCCTCTTGTTCGCGTTGACGCGTGACACTGGTGGAAGTGCTGGGTACACAACCCCGCTTGATGATCCGGACTCCTCCCGGAAGCCGTTCATCCAGCCCATCTCCAATAACTCCTGTGCATCGCTTCAGTCGGCGGTTGCTAGGCCTTGCTCCCGAGCTCAACCCCCTGCAAGAACGCTCGTCCGAGCCCCGTCTACCTCTGTCAATGGCGACCACCAGCCCGCCACAGGTTCCACGAGTTCCACAAGACAGTTATACTCACAGTCCGTTCCAGGTAACTCTTCTGCAACCACTGGTTCCCGATCGCTTTCATGGTGGCGCACATGAAGACGTTGAAGACTGGCTTGACCAGTACGAACGTGTTGCCAAGGTCAATGGGTGGAATGTTCAACAAAAGCTCTCCCACGTCTATTTCTCCCTTGACGGTAGTGCTCGCACGTGGTTTGAGAACCGTGAAGCCAACATCGCCACATGGAATGATTTCCAACATTAGCTCACTGAAACATTTGCGAGTGTTGATCGACGGGACCGTGCCCAGCAACTAATTGAGTTGCGCTTCCAGAAACCCAATGAAACCGTGGCAATGGTTTCCGTGGACATGACCTGCCTGTGTCGTAGAGCTGACCCTCACATGCCTGAGGAAAAGAAGTTGCGCTACCTTATGCGTGGCGTAAAAGAAGAACTCTTCGCCGGACTTGCGCGCAATCCACCGAGTACCGTGGCTGATTTTATAAAGGAAGCCACTGGTATTGAACCCGCACTCCATCTAAGAGGCAGGCAGTATGATCGCTTGCCCACCAGCCGTCCTATCAACTCCGCCGCAATGACCGCTACCAGTCAGAACTCCCTCCATGATCTAATTCGGGAGATTCTTCGCGAAGAACTTCAGAAGCTCTGGACACCGGCAGTGGGGGCCCACCCATGGCATCAGTCGCTGAAATCGTCCGTGATGAAGTTAGGCAAGCGTTTTCGGCAGGCGATCCTGTTCACACGAGCAGCGTCCCCTAGCTTCCACATTCTCGGCAGGCGATCCTGTTCACGAGCAGCGCCTCCTCAGTTACGCCGACGCTGTCCGACGTCAACCAGCTATGACGCCCATGCGGTCGCACCATCAGCCACCGATGGTCATCACCAACAGAGGAACCTTTGAGACATCCGCCCGTTGTGCCGATCCCGTCCTACCACCAGCCGCCGTCAGCTGCATTTTGGTCACCACCGCAAGACGAGCCTTCGAGGCGGCCGCAAATTCGAAGAACGGACATATGGCGCTCTGTCACTAGGCGCTCTGCTATCACTGCGGAGGCATCGGCCATGTCTTCCCGCCATTGCTGGTACCACGATGCCTCATTTCGACCTTATCAAGCCTGGTCTGACGGTCGACGCACCAGCGACGACTACATGCTACGCCGCGACGACGCTACTTTTCAAGGTGCTCCCGCAACGCGCACTCTGAACCACGACTCTCAGCCCAACCACCAGCCCGATTTTGGCCGGCGGTCACGCTCTCCGTCCCCTGCTCATTTATCTGCACCGAGTGGACGTACTTTTGCTGACCTCCAGGGAAGGTCGCCCAGTCCACGCCGGGGAAACTAACGGCGGCGACCTCTGGGGGTATGGTTGCGGGCCGACAAGACAATGAAAAACCCCCAATGATCCCACCGCAGGACGCCGTGAAGCCGGCAAACTGTAACACTGACGAAATTGAGAGCGCCGATATTATTGTTTCAGTTGACGGACTGCAAGCGACAGCGCTAGTCGACACTGGGGCCGATTATTCGATAATGAGTCAAGCTCTAGCCGTTCGCCTTAAGAAAGTAAAAACGCCCTGGACCGGACCTCATAAGGACTGCGGGCGGTCAACTGCTAACGCCTGCTGGAAGCTGTACGGCGAGAGTCACCATAGGAGGTTCGTCCTTCGTGGCAACTTTCGTCGTTCTTGCAACATGCTGTAAAGATTTAATCATAGGCATGGATTTTCTACGGGAATACGACGCCATAATCAACATCCCGGACCGCTTGGTTACGTTTCACAGGACTCCGGATTTAATTCCCTGCTTATCGCCGAAACGCATCGCCTGTCGTCTAATCGAAAACGACGTGGTCGTCCCACCTCGCTCTTGTATTCTTGTTTCGGTCGCATGTGACGTACCGTTTGATTGTGAAGGAGTTGCAGACCTAGTAACCTCCTTGTTATTTACTCACGGTATCGCCGTTGCACGAGGCATCGTAAATGTCACCGATGGGCGCACGAACCTGTTGTTGACCAATTTTAGCACAGAGCGACGGCACCTACCAAAGGGCACGGCTGTAGCCTATTTTGACGATGTCGCTGATGTTCGTGGGTGCTTTTCAGTACTGGAAGAAGCGCATGTGCAAGACCGAGCCCCTGTGCTTGACGTAAACACTACTTTACCGCAACAAGAGCGAGAATGACTTCTTGCGCTACTGGCCGAGTTCCGCGACTGCTTTGCGACGACGTCGAGAGTTGGTCGAACGCTCCTAACCAAGCACCACATAATCACAGAGGACGAAGCGAGACCGATTCACCAAAACCCTTATCGTGTGGCCCCAAAAGAACGGGAAGCGATACAGCAGCAGGTAAACCAAATGCTTACAGACGATGTGATTCAGCCTTCCAAGAGCCCCTGGGCATCACCTGTAGTTTTGGTCAAGAAGAAGGACGGCAGCCTGCGTTTTTGTGTGGATTATCGAAAATTAAATCAGGTTACAAAAAAAGACGTGTATCCGCTTCCCCGCATAGACGATTCACTTGATAGGCTTCGAAACGCTCGTTATTTCTCTTCCATGGACTTAAAGAGCGGGTATTGGCAAATTGAAGTAGACCCGAGAGACCGCGAGAAAACCGCTTTTGTCACGCCAGATGCACTATACGAATTTAAGGTCTTGCCTTTCGGCTTGTGCTCTGCACCTGCTACTTTTCACCGGCTTATGGATACCGTGCTTTCGGGGATGAAGTGGAAAACCTGCTTAGTCTATCTCGACGACGTCATAGTGTTTTCCGCAACGTTTAAGGAGCACCTCGAACGGCTTGACGCAGTTCTGCAGTCTATACGGTCCGCCGGCCTCACCCTAAAGCCTGAGAAATGCCACTTTTGCTTTGAGGAACTAGAGTTCCTTGGCCATGTCGTCAGCCACGCGCGAGTCCGCCCGGATCCTAACAAAATTGCCGCTGTCGCACAGTTCCCTGTTCCTTCAGATAAAAAGGCTGCCAGGCGCTTTCTCGGCCCATATTATCGGCGGTTTATTGCAGACTTTGCTCGCATTGCGTCGCCGTTAACTCGCCTCACGAGAGATGACGTTGCATTTATATGGGGCGACGAACAGCAAGCTGCATTTCATGATTTGCGGAACCGGTTACAAACGCCCCCTGTGCTTGCCCACTTTGACGAGACAGCTCCGACAATGATTCACACGTACAGATGCCAGCAATGTTGGTCTCGGAGCTGTGCTTGTGCAGTGCCAGGAGGACACAGAAAGAGTGATCGCTTATGCAAGCAGAACGCTCTCACGCGCAGAAGCAAATTACTCTACAACTGAGAAAGAGTGTCTCGCTGTGGTATGGGGGGTTACAAAATTTCGCCCTTATTTGTACGGTCGCCACTTCAAGGTTATCAGCGACCATCATTCGCTTTGCTGGCTCACAAATCTGAAAGATCCTTCTGGTCAATTAGCACGTTGGAGCCT
Source organism: Dermacentor silvarum (assembly GCF_013339745.2). Classification (NCBI taxonomy): domain Eukaryota; kingdom Metazoa; phylum Arthropoda; class Arachnida; order Ixodida; family Ixodidae; genus Dermacentor; species Dermacentor silvarum. The sequence goes on from NW_023606387.1 coordinate 27,759, forward strand.
GAGACTGCAAGAGTTTGATATGACGGTCCTGCACAAATCGGAGAAATGGCATACCGACGCTGACTGCCTGTCACGGTCACCCATTGAGTCAGCTCCTTCGGCGGACGAAGAGGAAACAGCATTCCTTGGTCTTCTCGACACGTCTACCATTGCACAACAACAACGTGACGACCCTGAGTTGCTTGACCTGATTAATTTCTTGGACGGCCGAGCCCAGACAGCACCTAAAGCTTTCGCAAGTGGGTTATCATCGTTTTGCTTAAGGAACAAAGCCCTATACAAAATGAACTTCTTATCGAGCGGATCAAGCTATTTGCTCGTCGTTCCTACTGCTCTTCGTAGTGAAGTACTGGAAGCATGCCACAACAAGGTCTTCTGGGCATCTAGGATATACGCGGACACTGAACAGAGTGCGACAAAGATATTCTAGGCCAGGACTACCCGTTGCCGTGAAACATCACGTTCGGACCTGCCTAGAGTGTCAGCGGCGCAAGTCACCTCCAACGAAACCAGCCGGTTTGCTACAAGCTATTCAAGTACCGAAAACGCCATTTTACCAGATCGGAATGGACCTCTTGGGTCCGCTTCCTACCTCTACTAGTGGTAACCGCTGGGTTATTGTAGCAACTGACTATCTTACTCGCTACGCCGAAACAAAAGCTATAGGGAGAGGCACAGCAGCAGAGGTGGCCCGATTTTTCATAGAGAATGTTGTGCTGAGATATGGCGCACAACCCATCGTCATAACAGACCGAGGCGCCGCATTCAGAGCCGCGCTTTTAGATAACGTCCTGATGCTCAGTGGCACAAGTCACCGAAAGACAACAGCCTACCATCCACAAACAAACGGGCTAACAAAGCGCCTGAACAAAACACTCGAAGGCATGCTTTCCATGTACGTGAATATAGAACACAACGATTGGGACGAGATTCTGCCTTATATCACGTTTCCTTATAACGCAGCTAAACAAGAAACTACACGCATGACTCCATTCAGTCTTGTCCACGGACGTGAAGTAAGGACGATGCTCGATGCCATGCTGCCACACGCACCTGACGACATTGACACGGATGCCGATGCGTTTACGCAACGTGCAGAAGAAGCCAGGCAGACCGCACGCGTGCGAATACACCAGCAGCAAGCATACGATGCAGGTCGCTATAATGCCCATCATAGGCCTGTAACTTACGAAACCGGTGACAGAGTATGGGTCTGGACGCCTATACGAAAACGGGGACTATCCCAGAAGCTGCTGAGGCGATATTTCGGACCTCATAAAGTGCTGCGTCGGCTAAGTGACGTCACATACGAGGTCGTTCCAGATAGCCCTTACTGCACAAGGCGCCGCCAACACCGTTCTGAACTTGTGCACGTAGTGCACATGAAGCCCTACGCCATCGAGTGACTGTACGAGCGACTGTCATTTTCACCAAGCGAACTTTATTGTCTAGCATCGGGGCGATGCTCTTTTAGAGAGAGAGCAAATGACGCGTACTCTATCTAGACGTTTCAACGACGATGACAGTATGTGCATTAACTGCCTCCGAGTAGTAGGACAGGCTAATTCGAAGACGATGTCTTTGTGCTGGTGATTCTCAAGCTGTTCCGCCGTCTTGTTCAACGTGTTGCCTCTTGTTCGCGTTGACGCGTGACAGTATTTAAGTGAATTTTAATCTCACCGGCAGTTACAGCTAGTTGATGCTTACCAATCTCTGCTATATTATTGTAGTGCGTGATACTAAAGAATTTTGCCAATACAGGAATAAGCTGGAGTGTAAATTTTGATATTAGCAGTAAAGTGCACAGTGGGTTCCTTTTGCTAATACTCACTCACGGCAGACAGTGTAAACGTAACGGGGAACCTTTAAAAATAGGACTGGACAGCAACAGCAGCAACAAGTCGGAAGGAAAGAGATAGGTGCGACTTCAAGTGGGACAGTGCCTTCTGAATGTCCATCAATATTAAAGGGAAGAACAGAAATTTGCTGAAGCATGTTACTTGAACCACGACCAGGAGAAGAGTATAAACTATACCAAGAGTTAATTGTAGAAAATTGGTTACCAGGGAATTTGCAGCTATGGGCTAGTCATATTTGGTACAAGGCCTTTCCAAATAACCCTGCCTTGTACCAGCTGTATAATCACTCATGCTTGTGATACGGATAATTAGCCTGTGCCCGTTTTTCCATATAGATTCGTTCCTTACTTTTTATCACGTCTTTCTTCAGCAGGCATCGCTTTGGCTCTCATTTTACGAAATTCACAACGAGAGCATCAATGACCTGCTGCTTCCTTCGGCTGAGCGCCGCGCCGTTCCTAGGCTGGGTGAAGACCGTGCTAAACGCACATTTGTGCGCGGCCTCGTCGAAGTGCCCGTACAATCAGCTGATGAAGCGCATCAGCTGTTTGCCGAGTCCAAGCTGAACCGCAGCTCTAGTCGCAGCCAATGCGTCTTCAATATGCGGCTTGTCCACTCTGTGGTGGACAGCCGGAACTGGCACGTCAGCACACTGATGCTGTGTGACCTGGCTGGTTCAGAGAAGCCATCGAAATCTGGCAGTGATGGGGCCATGGCTTCACGAAAGTGGCCGCTTCAATTACTCCATGTTGGTGCTCAAGCGCTGCCTCGAGGGCCTACATAACCTCAGTGGCTCATACAAGAAGATCCAATTGCGCTTCCAAGAGAGCAAGCTCACACAGGTACAATTACACTGTTATGGATTTACGTTGTAATCTGGATTTTATCTTTGTCATTTAAGTGAAGCATCACTTCACATCAACTTTGTCATTTTTATTCCCTGAGCCTCTTCTACTGTGCTTTTACAGTTGTTATTTCAGAGCATAAAATACTAAGACTAGTTTTGAGACTAGTTCTAAATTTTACTACAGCAATTATATGGACGCTCGAGGCGCGTTCGCTGTCGGCGTTGTCATGTTTCCTCCCATCTACGGCACATCAGTGGCCTACGTGTCTAGTATTAGGTCACCAGAGACTCGTAGTGCATTTTTCTTCAAAAGCGAAGCCAAGTGGACGCACCTTCACGCTCCGCTCAGTCTGCTTTGCCGATAGCCAGGGCAGCGTTCAGGATTCCACTGCTGGTATAAACATTCTGCGCACACACATTAGCGTTCCTGCTCAGCAGCTGTATGCATACCACACACTGGTGAATTTCAAGCTAAATTTATGTAATTTCTTAAGACGCTGACCAACCTCTACGGTTTTCTTCATTCTTCTCTCGTGCTCCATCGAGCTGCGATGGCTGCAAGTTGCCACGCCACTGCCCTGCTCTTGATGACACCAGCGTTTTGAGACGCATTCAGCGGAATGTTGTACCTTGCTATTGCTTGCAATGTTTCGCCTGCGGGTGCAACTGAATTATTTTTTGTGGTTGTACGATTGAAAAGTTACGCAAACGATCGATACTTGGAGCAGGCACATCGAAATTCAAAAGAAAATGTCAACATTTTACTGCTCTTGTAAACATCAACGTTTAAATGCCAACAGGGGAATGTAGACAGCGGTCCGTGATAAAGGCGAAACAAATGCAGGTTTAGCTGCAACAAAACCTATGCAGGCATTGTCAAAGGAAACAATCGTAACCTGTGACCAGCTCCTGTGAATTATTTGAGGCTAACATACAAATGTATATGTATAGCACTTCTTTTAAACTAACGATTTACTTGCTCTCCCCCATGCAGGACTTCTCCATGTCTGCTTGGTTGGTATTTCGCCAGATGGTCTTACTTATGTAGCATGAAATTTCGACCTACAAAGTAGTTCCAGTGAAGGCACATGTGCTTTGCATACGCACTAAATATTTGTTGGTGTTTTATGCGATAATTTAATGTCAGCACATTGGTATACCTCTAAAGGAAATGGACCTTTTCATGGAGTACCGCAAAATATTAGGTTGCTTTGATTTTCATAATTTCCAAATAGTTGGGCTGCCCAATTCTTGGGCTACTGGGTATTTGACATTGACCCAAAGAAGCCATACCTGTATTATCACATGTCTCATTTCTCTCTGCACACGTTTCTTCTCACAGTTCTTCCCCAAAACACCAAACATCGTTTTTGACCTCGTGACGCTGCTTCGTCGACGTCTCGCATTCTGAATCTGCCTGATTAGGATGCTTGCGCTTTGGCATAGAATGTCAGCGCTGTAGTGCACAAACATATACTCTATCGTATTTTTCATAAAGTTTACAAGGTGGTGAGAAATTGTGAGGCGCAACGTTAGATGCATGCAAATAATTTTTGTTAGACATACTGAACAAACCAAGATGCGAAGTGCGCTCAAATATCATTGCAGCTACACCTCGAATGTTTCCTATGCTTCCATAGGGTTCCAGTGACAATGCTCGAGGTGATGCCATTGCCTCACCGTAATGCTGAATGTGAACAGATATTTATTGGAGAAGCGTGCACATTTGGGCTGGTTGGTTGACGACTTGAGCGGCAAACAGCGTAAAAACAGGACGTGAGAAAAGAACACAGCGCTCTTGTCTGTCCCTTTCGCGCGACCTGTTTTGCGCTCTTTCTGCACAAGCAATAGCGCGGCATGAAGGGAATAGCAAGTAACAATATTTATTACTGAAAACAAGACTAAAATAAGTTTCCGCTCGTCTGTGTCCGGCCATGCCCTTGGAAGTGTTTCGATGGTGAGAGGACACAAGACGTACTTGCTTCGAGCTAGTTTATTCATAAACGTTTCTGAAAACAAAATCGGCAACAGCAGCGTTGCTGAGGAAGTCAATGCCTAAAAACATGTTGCTTGTCAGCCTCTGCTGTGACTACTTGTGTGCTGCGGTTAAAGATAAACGTTAATAATTGTGTATGTATACCACAAAGGGTTTCTCCTCAGGGTAAACTTTAAAAATTTTGTGCTTTTAACCTACCGCCCTTCTTCATTCCCTTTTAGTGATGAGTCCGCGGGTTTTTTACAATTTCTAATGTTTCACAGGTTGGCAGGTAAGGAAATATAAACATTGCAGGAGTTTAAAGTATTGAACTGTGTAATCTCATGTATTGTTTGTAGAGAACATTCCTGTAGGACGAAAATAGACAATTAAATGTATACATCTAAATGCGATGCGTACGATTAACTGCTTTCTAAAAGCTTAGCATCAGGTTCTAACACGTGCATTGAATCTGCATATTTTCGCCTAATTTTCGTAGGTAATGCAGGCTTACTACACTATGGGCGGCCAGGTCTCTCTGATTGTCAACATCTGCCCAGCCATGTCCATGCTAGAGGAGTCCTTGAATGCAATGAGGTCCTCGGCCGTTGCCATTGAAGTGCTGCCGCACCTGCTGGAATTGCGCCACCGATGTAGAGAGGCAGTGCGTCGTCTGACTGAAAGGTGGCATCTTGCCATTGGAGGCGAAGAGTTTCATGCCGCTGCCATTGCACCTAATCCAGGTGATGGCGCGGAAGCCTCTGTGGCCTTCAATCGTGATGATGCTGAGGAGCTCTGCGAGACTGTCGATGCGCTTGAGCAGGAACTTGAGGACACGCGGGACAAGTTCAGGTGCGTGTTCATTTGATTTATCCTGTCGTTGTCTCAGTGCTTCAGCCAGTGTTGATTAGAAAAACTGCTTAACATCAGCGATTGTTAGTCACCATTGTTCGACTTGCACCTGTGGTGTTTCTATGAGACGGTAAATCTAAGCCCGTTCCATTTTTCCAGATGCAGTCGTGTTTCGACGTATAATTCATGATCCTGATGCCATAGCTATACACTCTCCAAATCGTTGGCAAACTTTAAAAATATGGGCTTGTTTTACGAATGTCGCATAGATATTAATGGCGAAAACTAAGTCTTTTGATGGTGAAAGAATGCAAGTGGGGTACTTGTTTCAAGTTCCTGAAGCAGGCGAAATTGGGAAGTCTTCAGTTTCTCGATCTAAAAAGTGTTGCTTGTCAGTCTTTACTGTTCCGAGCTTGCTACTTTTTGTGTTGTTATGTCTACAGAATATCATGGTTTATGAAGTGCATATGTATCCCTCAAAAGGCGTGAGCTTTGCGTGTTGTACACCCCCCTCCCCCCCCCTCCCCTTTTGTTAGAGCAAGTTGGACAGTCTATGTCACGTGCGTAGAAGCTTTGGCAAACATAATAATTCTAGACGCATGGACATAAGTCTTGTGCACGCGAAAGTTCATGCCTGTAATATCTTCTGGGATACATAGTGATTGCTTCTGCATGACATGTGGCAGCAGGTCACCGTATGATAGACCCATTCGCACCTTCTCTCAAAGTACAAGAACACTGCCGCAGCCAATTTTTTTTTCAATGCGATCTGCAGTCAGCGCCATACAGTTCGCTAAATTCGCAAACTGCACATTCCTACTAACTTATGGTGCCGTCACTTCATGGTTTCGAGGGGTAAAATGCCTTGCGACGCTTTGTTGTCATCATTTCCTATCTGTTTTCTTGTGGGATAAAATGAACACTATCTTAATGACGCTATGTCTGGCTGTTGCTGCTCAGTCGTGTATGCGGAGTGCACAACGACGTAAAACATTTGCGTCGAGCGTATGAGCCTTTCGATCGCACAATACTTTAGGTGGAGCTCCTATACACGTGAAACTAAAGGCTATTAAATTTGCATACCGTTGGCGGCAAAGCTAAATCCCAGGATTAGCGTCAGCATATTGCATGTATAAGTTGTGATATTTTAACGCAGTCTGGCTAATTCTAAGCCTTTATATCAGAACGCAGTCTTCTCACCTAATATTATATTGTGGTGTCATTGTGGTTGTTTGGCAAATGAGTAAGCGAAATCTCGAGTGAATAATCTGAAATTCTTTGGAGGTGGGCTAAAATAAAGGCTGAGTCACAGGAAGTACAGATCAAGGAATATCAGGACCTGGTGAAACACTTGAAGCGGTCGCTGCGTATGGGACGTGAAAGAGCTGACCGTGAGATGGCAAATCGCATCCGGAACGCCTGCGAGAACACGCGGCTTGAAATATACAGGGAGGTAATCATGCCTTATTCATTCCATGCCTGTTTGCATTCTCCAAATGATCAAGGCGGCTTTGATATTTATTCTCTGGCCAATTCTAGCACGCATGCTGTAGAATTTGGTTTCATTCAAATGTCAGTGTTTCAATGTTTATTAGCTTCGTTCGAATATTATTTTGCTTCTAGATACCCAACTTACAGGTGTAATAAAGAGTTGTATTTACTGGCCCCGGTTTTTAGAGCGCCGCTATTAGGCGCCCGTTCCTTCGGCGAGCGTAGGCGCTTCTTTTGGCCTGGTCTCTACCGTTCTCTGCGACAGTACGTTGCGGCTTGGGACCTCTGCCAGTGACGCTAGACTCCTGCCCTACTGCCTGCTGGCAGCCTTCAGCCCCTGGATATCCCTGATGAACCATTTTTCCGGGTGGGACTCGACCTTCTAGGGCCTTTCCCCATGTCAACCACTGGCAATAGATGGGGTGCAGTCGCTACTGACAGCGCAACGCGGTACGCTGTTACACGAGCACTGCCCACCAGCTGTGCTACGGATGTAGCCGATTTCATTCTTCACGACGTCATCCTGCGCCACGGTGCTCCTCGTCAGTTATTCACGGACGGCGGCCGCTGCTTCTTGTCTAAAGTAGTCGACGACATTCTTCATTCTTGCTCGACCAATCACAAGTTCACCACTGTGTACCATCCACAGCCAAACGGCCTTACTGAACGCCTCAACCGTACTCTCACAGATATGCTTGCTATGTACGTGTCTGAGGACCACCGAGATTGGGACATTACCTTGCCTTTTGTGACCTTCGCCTACAACTCTTCTCGTCACGACACAGCTGGCTATTCACCTTTTTATCTACTGTTTGGCTACGACCCACCTTTGCCTATGGACACCATGCTTTATCCTCACGCCAACGCATCCTCTGCCTGTGCTCGTGATGCTCTTGCCCGTGCTGACATCGCCCGCCAGGTTGCCCGCGATCGCTTGTCGGCTTCACAGGTCAATCAAAAATGTCTCTATGACGGCCTACACCGGGAGGTGAACTTCTCTCCAGGATCGCTCGTCTTGCTGTGGTTCCCGTCACGTCGCGTTGGCCTATGCGAAGTAATCACATCATCTCACCCTACGGGCAGCCATGGTGGGATGCGCGAGTTTCCGTTTCGTTTCACTTGGCAACACAACCCAATGAAAGTTAGAGTGAGAGAATGTATTGAGAAGAGAGGAGACGTTTGTACAGGGTTGTTGCGTCTTTATTTAGCGATCATACGTGATTCCTAGCGTCGGTGCGCTAGGAATCGGTGACGGAAGCACAGCGAACGCGCGCTTTATACTGCGCCGCGACACTGGCGCCGCCTACCGGCGTACCCTTATAGAGAGAGTGAGAGAGAGAGTGATATGCAATGATTTGCTGCGCTGCATCTGTGGCGGAGAGGGGGAGAGGGGAGGAGGAAAGCACGCACCTGCGTAGGAGAGGAGAATGAGGGACAGTTGCGCATGCGCAGTATGGGTGCGGACGCCGCAGAACGGACACTGCCCCGAGCATAAGATGCTCTCGCATCTAAATCTCCTCTCCCGTTATGCTTGCCCTTACCGCGTCGTACGCAGTCACTAATGCGACCTATGAAATCGCTCCGCTAAATCCTTAGTCAGCCTCTGCCACAATCACGAGTGACATAGTCCATGTCCCGCGCCTTAAACCGTACCACTCTTGGTCCGGGCCCTAATGGCACCGGGACGGTGCTCCTGTCGCCGGCGGGTAATGTCACGAGCGGCGATCCTGTGGTCGGTACTTGGACGATGACGACGGCGTGGCGTTTTGGTGCGCACGCGCTCTCCTGAACCATTGCTGTAGCGTTGTGCGCCTTACCTTGTAAATATATTCATTGTATACAGGGTGTTTCAGCGAACACTTTCAAAATTTATTTAAGGTTACCTGTGGCAGATGGCCCAATTCTATTTAATGAGCTGGCCTACTCGAAGCGGCGAACATTACTTGCGCAAAAAATTGAATTGCATAATCGACTAATTAATAAAAATTCACAAATTAAGTTTTATTGCGATAGCAATTATATGGACACTTCAACCGGATTTCTGCCGTCGGCGTCGCCGTGGGGTTCCGTATAGATAAAATCTTCGCCGCGCGCCGTATGCCCGAGCGGAAGCGTGCGGGGACGCGCGCTATCACGGAGAGCGAATGCACTCAATCTCCCACGCGCAAGCAAGGAAGCGGGAAGCCAGCGCCGGAGCGAGCGGGGGGGGGGGGGGGGGCACTTCTACTCTGCCAACAACCGCGCTCGTCGCTCGCCCGCACCGTCTCTTACCTCTCCCACGCGCAAGCAAGGAAGCGGGAAGGCAGCGCCGGAAGGAGCGGAGGGGGGGGGGGGCGCTTCTACTCCGCCAACAACCGCGCTCGTCGCTCGCCCGCACCGTCTCTTATCTCCACACGGCTCTGACCTTTATGCACTGTGCATTCGCCGCTCAGTTTGTGTTGAAGCGATAGAGCGCAAGTACCTTCGCCCGCTGCATCGTATGCGCTTGCTGCCAGCGTTTTGACAGTCGTCTGCAGTCATTCAGTGTGATCTATTCATGTTTGTTTGTGTGCGCTCACACCACGCTTGTTCATTCAGTTAGTAATAGTCGGGCCACATTTTCGAACGCACGCTACACATGTAATGCTGCCCGGATCGGCACTGCAGCGCTACAGGTGTGTCCCTTCGCATGCGCTGCCCACGGTAAGCACTTCTCATCAACACCACCGTTTCACACGAGCCTTCTCGGGGTCATCGAGTCTCTCTTCATGTCGGTCTACTTACGCCGCAGCACACCTGCTTACTTAATCAGCTCATGTTTACTACAATTCATATTGCTACCAAAGCCGCTCACCTTACTTCGTATGACATTGCTGTGTTGCTATCGCATTCATTGCTTCGCCCTTAGGGCGAAACTGTGACACTTTTTAACTTATTTCCTGATGGCCCGTATTGTAATCTAGAAATTGTAGCCGTGGAGTTCGCAAGGCGGATCCACTTGGAACGAATTCCCGGGATGACACCGCTTTCGAGATATTAATTCCCGAACTTTGCGAAAAAATGCATTGGCGTTCTAGTTAGCTTCTTAACAAAACGTCACCTTATGCATTGAAGCAAAAAATTTACTGGAACGCCAATGCATTTCTCCTCAAACTTCGGGAATTAATATCCCGACACTGGTGTCATCCCGAGAATTCGTTCCAAGTGGATCCGTCTTGCGATCTCCACGGCTACAATTTGCAGATTACAATATGAGCCATCAGGTAATTATTTAAAAACTTAATTAGTGAATTTTTATGAATAAGTCGATTATGCATTTCAATTTTTTGCGCAAGTAATGTCCGCCGCATCGAGTAGACCGGCTCATTAACTAGAATTAGGCTATCTGCCACAGGTAAACTTTAAGAATTTTTGAAAGTGTTCGCTGAAACACCCTGTATATAATCTCCCCGTAACAATATATATATATATATATATATATATATATATATAGTACTGTAAAATAAGGAGCAGTGGGCTGTTGCTATGAGAGGGAGAACGACGACGAGGAAGATAAACCTTGATTCGGTGCTCGATCGGCTGTGTTACCTCTCGCTGCTCTATCGTGCTAGTCGCGAACGCTTACTTCCAAAGTGCTTCCCGACATTTGGTCAAAGGTGCTGGGCCTTTTGCAAAACTGGAACTCCGAAGCCGGACGATCCCTGCCACAGCTCCCATGCCTGAGGAGACTAGTCCTCCCAATCCACCCCAGGCACCGCCTCCGGTCATCTGTCCTGGCGTGCCATGCCAACGGGATCCTCCCATATTCAATGGCACTGACGATCATGACGTAGAGGACTGGCTGTCACAATACAACCGAGTGAGTGCCCACAACAAATGGACTGAAGCTGACAAGCTTGGTTACGTCCCATTCTACTTTTCCGGCGTCGCCCATCTTTGGTTCCGGAACCATGAGGCTGACTTTACCACCTGGACAGCTTTCCGAACGACACTTCAAGAGGTCTTTAGTCACCCTGCTGTGCGCAAACTTCGAGCTGAACAACAGCTTCGCTGTTGTGCCGAACGAAAGGGCGAAACCTTTACCAGCTACATTGAAGATGTAGTTGATATTTGCCGGCGTATCAACCCAGATATGACCGAAGATGACAAGATCAAGAACATCTTGAAAGGCATAGAAGATGACGCCTTCCAAATGCTCTTGGCGAAGAATCCTCAGACGGTCAACGACCTCCTGACGCTTTGCCAGAGCTATGGAGAGCTGCGCAAACAACGGCTTTCTACCCGCCAAGCTCTCGCTCCGGACGTGGCGCTTTCAGCTCTGAGTGATGGTGTCAGTGCTACTTGCAGTTCAGAGATCTTGGACCAAATCCAGCAATTTGTACGAGAAGAAGTGGCACGCCAACTCTCTCTTCTGCCAGCCAGTCAAGCGTCAGAGTCGCCCTTGTCTCCTGATCTCCGTCAGGTGATACAGGAACAAGTCGCTAACGCCGTCCCACTTGCTCATCAACCGCCTCCTACACCTGTTCCACTTACGTACGCTGCCGTTGTCGCGAATCCAAGGCCCCCGTCTGCAGCTATTCAATCGCGACCTACCAGCGCCTTTCCCTCACCTCCGCATTTAGGTGCAACATATGCCCCTACAAGCAGCTACTGGCCGCCACAGCAGCCTGTGCGCCCACCTCGCCAATATCTCCACCAGTCTCAGCCCACTGCTGTCAATCCATGGCGCACCCACGACAACCGCCCTATCTGTTATTCGTGCGGCCTGCCTGGGCATGTAGCACGGTATTTCCGCCGGCGCGGATGGTATCCTTCGGATTCTCCGAGGGCGCAAAGCAGCGGCTTCGACTCTCCATTCCGTTCCGCTCCTGCCGGTCAGCACTTTGAAGCCTCACCTCCTTCCTCCCGTACCTTCAATACCCGTCGGTCTCCGTCACCCCGTCGGCGTTCTCTGTCGCCGCTTGTCCGTCGCCCTGAAGCTATCCGAGAGGAAAACTAAGGAACGCAGTTCCGGAGGCAAGAACTGCGATCTCAACGAACTCCACAAGCCCTAATTTATTTCCTGCGAACGTCCTTGAAGTTTATGCAGAAGACATTGCCGTTCATGCGCTTGTAGACACGGGAGCAGCAATATCAGTGATTTCGAACCAGCTTCGTCTTCAACTAAGAAAAGTCGCGGCGCCATATTCTGCCGTCTCATTACGCACCGCAAGCGCTGCGCCGATTGAACCCTTAGGGAT
>NW_023606388.1:0-5000 GCF_013339745.2 Dermacentor silvarum
GAGGCGTCTGTCGCAATGACAGTACTTATAAACTCAATAAATGGTCTTGTAATAGGCCGTTTTATATATTATAAGAGAGAAGTTTTGCGTTGTTTGGATAGATGTGATCATATAAGATTTGTAGGTTCTCTCTCACATCACAAATAGGCGGCGCCTCCCAGATAGGTAAATTTAAGGGATTGATCAATGATTGTACGAAGACCACCTGCAGGTGTATGAAAACGAGGCCAGTGTACTCCGAAGAATAGTGCAGGCTGGGAAATGAATATGTATTTTAATCTTGTAATAGGGGATTCATACAATTTTAAGACTGTTTGCATCGTCAGTAAACGAAATCTACACAATATTGAGGGCAACCCGACTTCTTGGTGTAGCATGTTATAGGCAACGCATTTCAGTAATCCGCAACACAGTCGTAGGGCTTCCCGCTCAAGCAGAAGAAGGGGACGTAATTTATAAGCTGGCGGACCAGAAAATAATACACATCCAAATTCTAAAATGGGCCGCACATACATTTTATATATCATTAGAAGTGGATCTCTCCGCATTTCGGACCGACTGCTGCACAGCTTACGTAGCATACCAACGGCTCTCACTCCTTTTTTAACTATATGGTCAATATGGCCGAGCCAGCTGAGGGAACCGTCATATACTACACCTAAATATTTCACCGACTCCACTTGAGGGATAGTCTCGAGGCGATAGGATAGCGATATGTTAACGGGATTGTTATGAGGGAAAACAAATATCGAGCATTTTCTAACGTTAAGTGAAAGGCGAATTTTGTTTAAGCAGGTTTCTATGGCATAGAGGTAGTTCTGTAGTGGATAATATAGAGAGTGGATATCACTGTCTGATGCGAAGAAATCAATGTCATCTGCGTGTACGTATGTTTGTACATCTTGATAAAGAGGAATGGAACACATCAGAATGTTAAATAGTAATGGTGAAGTGACAGCTCCATGAGGAACACCACGTGATTGATTATATACTCGAGGAAAAGCCTCTTAGGGAGCAGTAAAATGTTCTACCATTTAAAAATTCATCAATCCAGTTTGAAAAATAATTTGGAATCTCTAGATTTCGCAATATATCTAATACAATTAAGTGTTCTACGCTGTCGTAGGCTTTGGAAATGTCTAATGTCACGAGAGCACCTATTTGCCTCTGTCACCGTGCTAATTTTATTCTACTTTCTAAGTCCACGTGAGCATGCCAAATGGAACATGATGGTCAGAATCCAATTTGGCAGGGGCTAAGCAAGTTTTTGTTCTATATAAATTTAATCATACAGGCATATAGAATTCTTTCAGTTAATTTAATCAAATTTGAAGTTAGCGCAATTGGTCTAGTGTTATCTATTGTATATCCTTCCCCATGATTTTTAAAAATTGGGATGACTTTAGCGATTTTCCACGCAGACGGAATCCATGAAAACCGAATTGAGTAAGTTACAACAGCTAAAAGGTCATCAGAAGCTTCCTTAAACAAAATGATGATCATAGCAGATGTTACCCCATCCACGCCAGGAGCTGAATCTGGGAGCCGCTCCACAATTTCAGCCAATTCCAACATAGATTTCTGTAAAATAATCTGATGTCCTTCGTAAGCGAGAACAACTTGGCAATACGGAAGAAAATCTAATTTATAATCCCTTCGCGATTTCTTTTAGTGATTGTTTTATTTCATGACTACTTAAGATTATAGAGTCAATATTAATTTGACGCGGAAGAAATTTTCTACTGCGGAGAAAACGGAACAATGCACGCTTATTTTTTTTCGTTAGACAATAAATCAAAATGCGCACAGTCGAATTCATCTTTGGCTTTAGAAACTGTATATTTAAAGACTGCTCGAAAAAATGTATAGTCACTCCAGTTTGGAGACTCTGGTTATGTAATAATTTTTGCGAGCCGCTTTTCTCTTTCTGAATTCTCGAGTGAATTTTTCATTCCACCGAAGGCTGTAAGAATTTCTTTTTTTCAATCTTATCTCAAATTAAGGATTTTTTCGAGAGGTTTCCAAAGTGCAACAGATAATCGTGGTTTTTGTTCTGTAGGCGCATTAGACAGAGAGGAAAGAACATTTCGTAAGCATTTTTTAAAAGTGTCGTAGTTTATGAAAGTTAGAACCTGGTCACTCATAAATGTTACAGGACGGGCAACTTCAAATACTATTGGAAGGTGATCACTGCTTGTTGAACACTCAACAGTCGACCAAGAAGTTACGGAAAGACTCGGGCCACAGAATGTAAGATCTATTGAAGAGTAAGATCGACCTCGCACAAACGTAATAGATCCGGAGTTAACACACGTTAGCCGATTGTCCAACGACCAGTTCCATAATCGGGTGCCGCACAAATCTATTCTTAAACCCCAGGAGATATGGTGAGAATTGAAATCACCTGCGATTAGAATGTCACGTTCACAACAGTTAATAACACTATCCAGTGTGCTAGTGTCCTGTATGCCAGATGGAAAATATACATTAACTACGGTAAAGGGACAACATTCAGGAAGAACTAGCTCTATCGCTAGGATTTCACACTCTGGAGTAGAAAGTTGAAATGAAATTTTAGCCTTATGGCAAATTTTAGATGAAATGAATCCAATTAATCCGCCACCTCGTGTAGGACGGTCTAAACGAAATGATCTGTAGAATTTTATTTGAAAAGATTTCGCAGGATTTAGCCACGTTTATTGTAACATAATTAAATCAGGATTAAGTTGAGAAGTTAGACAAGATAAATCTACTGAAGAAGAATATAGAGAGCGGCAGTTCCACTGAAGCACTTTTAGCGATCCTTTGTTTTGGAAAGTGCCGCAGCCGAAACTGCCTTCTGTAAAATGCTTTGCTTTAGCACAGCTCTGGACTGACTTTTCTTAGCTTTTGAGTGAGGACCGGGGGAGGAGTCTTCGTTGACAGAAGACAGTTATTTTATATGCTCGAGTATTTTGTTCCACCTCTGTCCTCTACAAATCTGTGTTAATAAGATTACCAGTTGTAGGGCCCGCTGAAGAAGAAGTCGAAGGTTCAATATCATTATTGGAAGGATTGGTATCTGAGCTTTTATGACTAGCTTGGTGCTCAGGATCAAGTGTTTGCGTTGTCAGAGGAGTTGGGAAGGT
The DNA here is from genome assembly GCF_013339745.2 of Dermacentor silvarum. Classification (NCBI taxonomy): domain Eukaryota; kingdom Metazoa; phylum Arthropoda; class Arachnida; order Ixodida; family Ixodidae; genus Dermacentor; species Dermacentor silvarum. Next base: position 3,129 of record NW_023606388.1, read on the forward strand.
AGCTTGCATCAAATGAGACAAATGACTAGAGATGGCTTTAGAGATACACTCACCCAGGCTCATTGCCAACCGTTCCACTAGCTTTTGTAGTTGCCTTTTCCACAGCGGCCTCTATAGTTGCAGTAAGTGATAGGTCTGTGGTAAGATTTTGTCTGCCTATAATGCCCACATAGCCAGATGCCCTTTCTTTCACAAGGTTTATTGCCTCCATCCTAGAGCAGCGTCGTTGGTCTATTCTTCCAATCACATGGAATTCTTGAGCCCTACCCGAACAGTTAGAATAATCGGCTGGATGATTTCCGTCACAGAGACAGCAGCGCTCTTCTTGGGCACTACAATCACTTTGAGCGTGTTCTTCCCCACATGCGCAACAGCGTTGCTTTGACTTACACCCTGCCATACTATGGCCGTAACGCCAGCAATTACGGCATTGAAGCGGACGCGATTCCAGAGGTTCAACTCTGAACACAAGGGGCCACACCTTTAGTTCTGATGGGCAGGAAGTTCCAGCAAAAGCGTCAACCACCGATTCTGTTGGGACCTGCTTATTGTCAACCACTCGATTGCATCGGTAAACAGCAATTACTCCAGTCCCAGACAATCTCTCTAGTGTTTCAGCGGGAGAAAGATCAGCATCGACACCTCTGACTATTCCCTTAGTGCAGGCGAGGTGAACATGGATGTGGGCACTCACCGGTAATGACGCGAAAGATGAGCACTTAAGCAAATCCGCCACATAGGTCTGGTCTGGCGATCGACACACGTTACTTCCGCGGCCGAACTGCCTCACTTCCGTGATGGTCTGGTATGAAGAGGTAGCATCCTGCAGAGCTTTCTGGATCGCCTGGGGGTTCGTCAGACGTACAGAGCCTCCATTTGAAGAGCCAGAGCCACCGGGATGCTGCTTACACCACTGCGGATGAACAAATCTAGAGGTAATTCATCCGTTGGAGTAAAGGCCGTCCAAGGGGAAAAACACCTGCCGGGGGAGTTTTTGGACATCAGCCTAGGATGAAGCTGATGTTAGCGTAAGTAAGAGCTCAATAAATAAGATTAGTAAAGCCTAATATCATCAAAACCTGGCCAAGTGACAGGAGCCGCAGCGAACGCTTCCGAAGGCCGTGCGAACGTCGGTGAGTTGTTATTGTTGTTGTTGTTGCCTCAAAACATGAGTTTCTGGCTCGCAGAAACTTCGTCTTCGTAAAGCATTGCCAAAAAAAAAACTATGGAAGTGATTCTGGCCTGTGCCAACGATATGTTGAAGAAAAAAAAACGTACATAATACTTGTAACAGCAAATATAATAGAATGTGACTGTAAGAGCGAAAGCAAGAGAAGTGTTTGTTGTCCTAGATTCCACTTCCGAGCAGCATGTTATCAAGTGAACTTACCCGACATTGACTTCTTGTTAAAGTCGCGCTCCGTTTTGGCAACCAGGACCGCAACAATTGGCACAAGCAAACGCCACGAAGTGACGGGGTTGGGCAACCCGCCATGAAAATTGGTTATTTAATTTTGGTAATGATTTAGGCTTAAAGGTAAAAAGCCACTTTGAGTTACTGAAGAGGACCGTAAACATTCTTGTATTCGTTGCACTCGAGTGGCGCCGACCTATTTTTCCAAGGCTTGGCACAAGTTATCTAGAACACTCGGTATAAAGTTAGTTTGGTGATTTTGCTGTTCAAACGCATACAACTTTAAGTTTTCCTTGATGCTTTTCCAATTCACCGATTTCCTAAAACAAAATGTCACAGTTTCGCCCTAAGGGTGAAGCAATGAATGCGATAGCAACACAGCAATGTCATACGACGTAAGGTGAGCGGCTTTGGTAGCAATATGAATTGTAGTAAACATGAGCTGATTAAGTAAGCAC
>NW_023606388.1:10000-60001 GCF_013339745.2 Dermacentor silvarum
TTCAGCCAATCAACAGTAGACTGGGCAAGGGAAGCCTCGCCGTGAGAACTTGTCTTTGTCACGGCCCTCACAAATATGTTTGCTTGTGGAGACGTTGGCTCCAGGCTTAGGCTTCCCTCGCTCACATCTGTTACTCAATGGAAGTGTTCATCTCCTGGCAACCTCTTTGCCTTGTTTAAATACATAAACCGAGATTCACTTTTCAACATGAAACTCTAAATTGCATTTTCCAAGGGTCTGTGAGCATTATTTGGGCTTGCTTATATATATTGTTCATATGGCTCGCCTCAAGCAGTATTATCACCGACCCATTTAACTCGCTCGGCGAGCTTCGTCTGCCGCCGGGGAAAATGTAGCGGCAATGCGCGAAGGTTGAAAGAAGACAAAGAGGTGGCGTGTAGCGCGCGCTTGAACTGGACGGTTGATCGTACCGGACTGGTTTTCGCCTTCGGCTGCTCCCTTCATGTGCTCTCATCTATCATCGCCTGTAAATAAACCCACACCTTCGTAACAATATACTGTCCTTGTTTATTCACACAATCTTTGCAGAAGTCCTTGTAAGCACTGTTGTTTCCATAACGTTCCTTGCTGTTCAAAATCTTTACTGCCGCACCTGAACACTAAATGTGTAGCAGAAATATGAAGAACAGACAATATGCGCTGTAAAATATACGATAACGTTTATTTTAGGGGCGAAGCTCCTTATAGCGGCACCCGTTCCGTCCCCGTCGTCGTAGTAGTAGTGTGTAACCAGTCTGAGAAAAATGAGAAAAAAAATTCCGAAGTTGTGTCCGTAGCGCGGAATCGAACCAGGCACCCCTCGCTTCCGAGCGCGCGGCGTTAGCCCACTACGCCACGAAGCGCACATAGACACACGCACCACGATGGCAATAAATACCCAACATTAACGAAAGGCCGCGTTTCTAGCGCGTTTCTAACGCGTTTGTGCTAGCGCGTTACGGCCCGTGTAAGAAGCTGGTGTAAGACGCTGTGGCCTCTCCGCCTTACCTTCAACGCGTTTCGAACGCGCTGCCCAAGGCGGTGGCAAGTCAAGTTCAAGTCGAGGATGATGATAAGTGGTTCTTGAGGGAAAGGGAAAGGTTGGCGCTATCTTCAGCAGCCCTTGAGGGAGCACGGCTCAGCGCCAACAAGTCGAGGAGCGTTTACGAATACGGGGGGTATACTCTCTCAGCAGTCATGTGATGGCGTCGGCAAACGCGGTGCACGTTCCGGCATGTGTAAATGGCTGCGTAAGGCGCTGTGGCCGCTCCCCCTTACTAGAGAGTACTGCACGTTTCTAACGCGTTTGTGCTAGCGTCCCCTTAAGCGGGAAATCCGATGATTCCCTCCGGAGCTTCGCCCACTCATCATCATTCACCCCGTGGATATGCTGTGATTTTTTTTATATTTTATTTCTGACGCAAAGTGCCTCTCGCCAATGAAAAGAATGGGTCATTACAGCTCGAGCTTATCTTGCTGACACTACATCTTTGCCGAGCACTCTTCGTTTCTTTTTTAAATATAGCTGAAATTGCCAAACGCAGAAGATATACGTTTAGTATGAAACACTGTACGTAACTACAGTAAGAGGGTAGCCCAGTGTAAATATCATTGTCTAAATCTTCGATTGTTCTCCCTGCTTTAGCGGCAGGCCGAACACGATGAGAAAACTTCGCTCTATTTCAGCTTTCCATTCCATTATATAGATGGCTATCTGTGTTTGTGTTGTAAGCTCGGTGACTGACAGCATTACGCCCGCCTGACATGTACGAAAATAGTGGACATGTACTGTTTCATACCCCATTGACAATGTAAGCTTACTTGTTTGAAGTGTATTTTCTGCCAGTTAAGGCCTCTTGGTCACTTGGCGACACAATAAAGATAGTTGCAGTCATGGAGTACGATACACATGAATACCGCCCCGACAGTGGTAAAAAAACGCCCGAAACCAGCGAATGAGAAGCGCGCCCAGCCACTGTACCCAGCCCCACCAGCCGCCACCGCAGCGGCCATATTGCTCACTACGTAATGATGATGATAGTAGTTTTGATTATGCCGGCTCCATTTCTCGGTCGTACACTTTAGTTCACGACGCCACCGCTACTCTTATTTTTGTTGCACTGCGGGAGGTACAGTTTCCCTTCTCTAAGTATATTGTAGGTGTTCTGTGGGCACGCTTGCTCTCCACTTTCCTCCCTTGTGCACGCGAGATTGAGCCGCCTTCGTCGGCTCACCGTCGCACGCTTTTACTCGCACATACAGCATACGGCGCACGGGGACGATGTCATCACGAGACGAATCCGGTACGTCCATACCACATACAGAACCCGTTGCAACTGCCAGACAAGGTCAACCTCTACCCACCTCCTCCGCGACACATCGCTGAACGCCACATACACTTTCCTCTAGGCGGCGTTGCTTTGCCGCGCGCTCAGCGCGCTCCTCCGTACTTTACCCGGCGCGCGATTCTCTTCACCACCTCCTGGCGCCTTCTTTCCAGGCGCCCTCCTCCTCCGGCGCGCGCTTCCGTCGCGGCTTCAAGCATAACTTCGCCGATTTCGCAGGTGGGTCATGTATGCTTGCGCGTAGAAGAACCCAAAACTGGCCCGAATGCTGACGCTTTCTTTACTCATCACTGCTCCTTATCAATTGGTATTTTTTGAGGTACATAAAAATGTACACATTTTTGTCTGCGAGATCTTCATCTCTCGAAGTATCTATTAGCTGACTGCAGCCAAAATGCTGGGCCTTACAACAGCTTCAAATTGCTTTTGAGGTCAAAACTGGCCCACTTCTTGACTGCTGACGCACATCACCACGGCGGCAACTCGTGCGTGCCGGGCACGCCAACAGTTTTCGTATGCGACGCATCAGTTCATGGAGGTTAATTTTCGACAGACTATGCTATATTAAAGCGTCGTCGCGCACGGTATTGAGCCTACCACGCCACACGTGCCGGGAAAGTGCTAACTGGTGTGCGAGATACAAGAATTAAGAATATACGAATAATGGATGTGTTAGTTGTAAATGGTGGTACATTATAGCGTCACAATGAATTTATTCGATAGAGCAGCGCTGTCTTTCGTGATGTATTCTACCGTGCTAAGTAACTCGGTCACGCAGAGCCAGTCTGATAAAAAAGCCACAGGCTTGCGTGGTATACAAAGCACAGTCACAGCGTAAGCTGGTGGAGCGGCTCAAGAGTAGCTCCAATTACGGCACCACGCACAACAGGGTCTTCGCGGCAAAGTATCTTCGCCTCGTTTTTACGAGAACGATAGAACTGTCCGCCCGGCGTCGACGGCGAGCTGCGGCTTGTAATGCTCTCTGCACAGCAGTCTGGTGAGCCCGATGATGCCTGGTTGTAGCCGCGCACGTAGCTCTACGATTCGCTTCTTTAGCAGCGGTTCGTATCTTGCGAGGAGAGACCTTGCCGCGAAGACCCTGTTGTGCGTGGTGCCGAAAATGCTACTCCTAAGCCGCTCCACCAGCCTACGCTGTGACTGTAATGCGTGTGCCGCGCAGGCTTGTCTGTGACTTTATAACTAAATAATTAGGGCACATAATAAAATTCCCGAATTGTAACCAGCATGTTTTAAGGCACTTGCACTTTGTAAAAATTTTAAATTATCCTCAGTTTTTAGATAAGCGCTGTCAAACTTGCGCTAAAAACACCGCATAACCACGAAGTGAATGATGATGAGTGGTATGATGATTACGCATTTGAATTGCGCGTGCAAATAATATCCACCTCTTAGATTAATCCAGCCCGAGAAGTAGAATTGTGCTACATGGCACAGAAGGTTAAAAAAATATGGTAAAATGTAAAAGAAAATTTCCATGAAGTTGGACGAATACACCTCAGCTTACTCAGAGGAATAACGGAAGTGCACGGTTAGTTATGCGCCCTGATATTGTTTTTTGTTGAATAATATGTGCTAGCTAATTGAACGAATGTGAATTAAAAGTGTAGCAGAAACAACATAAATTACGTTATTGCACTCTGGATTTACTGCTTTTCATAAAACTTTGTAGTTAACAAACGCAACGCAAGAAAAACCGCAGTCACAGTCAGAAATGGAACGGCCTCACCGAATGAAGCCTCGAATCACGCGCACATCCGAAGGAGAAATTCGATTCTCAATCGGATTTGTTTTGCTTTCTTAACGGCGTATAGGGATTTAGAAGAAAGGGTTCGCAAACCACGTGTTCAATCTGTTCTTGGCAGAGCCGTAATTGCTCCTCCCGCGCAAATTGCGCGGCGGGATTCGATGAAAGTGAAGCGAATGCAAAAGCGGACAGAATAAAGCAAAAGCGCATAGCTGAAGTATGAGTAATGATGGACAGTGTAAGCCGTAATGTGGACAGCTGGAAATGATTCACTGCAAGCAGACAAATTGAACTGTCGCTGTTTCTGGGGGGGGGGGGGGGGGGGGGGGGATAATGCGAGGCGCTTAACGCACGGACGCTCGCGCTGTGCGAACAATTGGACGGCGTACTTCAGATGGGATTGCACCGGCCGCTCTCTCATTTGAATGGCTGGAGAAGACTCGCCCCCATCTGGTTTTGAAATTCAACCGATCTGTTTTCGTTGCAGGCGTGTCTACGCGGGTTCACGCTTGTACACGTTCCATCTGTTGAGGATTGTTGGGGCGTGTTTGTGGAATTACCTAAGATTTCTGGAAATAAGGAAGGTATAAAAACGAGTTCTGTGACTTTTTCTTGTACTAACAGCTTTTGTCGCATATTTTTCGGTACGCTTCTGGAGACGCTACCGTTTGTTTTCAGGGAAGTAATAAAAGCAGACCTGATCCCACTAGTTTGCTTCTCAATCACGCACGTCGTAAAGCGGCATAGTAGAAGAGCACTGTGCAGTACGGGAAATATTACGGTCGGTTTACATATTCACCGTGTCCTTATTGACGTCTGTAGATATTGCCTAGAAAGTAAAGCCAGATTGAGTAGTGCTGATGACATAACTAGCATAATTTCGGGGCATCTGCATCATCCATGCAAGTATTTTGTGGGAAAAATACGAGTTTATGTGAATTTTGTCTATACATGCTCGAAATACAAGAATGTATTTGGGTTATAGAAAAAGATGGCCGTAGGGAGTCTTATAAACCCATTCCGTGACAATCCTTCAGAGATGAGGAATAACGAAAGACGTTATACCATCCTCATCAACTGAGAACCGTCATCTCATTGTCGTCATACCGCACTTGTCGTTGCATCAACGTCACCACATCGGTGTCATACAGTCATCATATCGCCATTATCATGGGCGACCTTGGCAACTGAGTGCCATAGCTAAGTGGGGCGACAGCGAAACGGGTCGCATATAGCCGAAGCAACGGAAGTCTCAGAAGTCTCAGAAGGATCACTACGGATGTTAAATAAACGTGACTTCGGGAATACGGTGTGTCGCTATATTATAACTCGAATGCTAATCACATTACCATCGACGGTCATCGTGAGACGAGTTCTGCCGCAATTTTTAACACGAAAGTGTTTTATGCCGGGGTCCACCAAGACTTCACTGACGTATTTCCGTCACGGAAATACGTCATAGAACATAATACAAAGAAAGAAACCAGAAGAAAAAGTTCCACAAACATGCAAAATTTGGAAATCGAACCCACGACCTCTCGGTCCGCGACGATAGATCGCCGAGCGTTTAACCCATTGCGCCACAACCGCATTTGCAGAGAGCTACACAGACGCGCCTTATATATCTAACACTCCTCCGTGTACCCGCGCTCTTGCTCGGGGCGGTGCCGCCGCCTACGAGCAGAAAAGAGAAGTACTGCATTATGACACTAACGCGCACCGACAGTGAACGCTTCGGTGGTCTTAGCACTACGACGCCTCGATGCCAGCATTCGAAGGGACGCTGGCATCAAGAAGCACTACCAACGCCACCTAGGTGGCGTTCACCGTACTCAGCACAGCGGAGCGTGGCCTCCGCAATTAGCTCTGAAAATGTTTCTGAAGTTGATCGCGGAGGCTGCAATTACGACGCGCTGTACGCGCTGATTTGACTCGGTGACGATTCAGTTACGTGCTTTGTCTTGCGCGTTGTATTAGTGTGTCAGTTACGTGCTTCGTCTTTCGCGTTGTGCTAGCGTGTGCAGCGTAGTGCAGCTTCCATATGCACGACGGTTGCTCATGGTCATCGACGTTGGTAGTCGTGATGGAGGAGACGTGCCACCAGGCGTCAGCGTGGGTGCATCAACGCCTAAGGGCGCTTTAGCCACAAAACACCAATAGACATTATATATCAATGTGCAATAAACATTACACTACTTCTGTGAAGACACGTTTCACTTTCGTGTTCTATACCGATTCCTATATAAGAGGGATCAACCACATTTTTTTTAATGGTCAGCTTTCTGCTGCCATAAACAAGAAGACAAAGTCGACTGCAATGAATGTCGAAAGGTAATATTTGGTAATTATGAAACCGCCAAACATGCGTGTCTGAACCGACGTATTTGTGAAATGAGCTATGAAAGTGAAACCTCACAAGGTCACGTGCACGTATGCAGAAATATAGTGAGAACGAGTAGAATGGAGGGAGGGCGAAATTACGCAACTTTCCATGTGCAAGTGTTTATGCGATGTATCAGGAATGCGTGGTAACGACTCCCGGAGGATATTTGTACCAAATACACCTTAAAGCGTGTACGGAACGAAACTTTGCATGGTGGCTTATAAGAGAAATATCACACGCGTGAAAGTCGAACGATTGTGCAGCCGCATTGGACTTTGCAGGCGCACGCCGGTTCTTTACGTGGTACCGGAGCTACAAATTCTTTTCAAAGTATAACGCTATCATGGGAGCCAAAGGTTAAAATTCGGCAGGTTAAACTTGTTGGGGACAACTGAATTAAAGGGAAGTGTATAGAACTGCATGCCGTGGATTTCTGGTTGATGTATGACGTTGTTTCCTTTCATTTTCTGACTACATATATTTTTTGTGCGAAAAGGAGTAGCCGTTACCATTAGAGGTTGACTACATCTCCTTGTTTTATCATCCATGCACGAAAGGGCTCGCAAACCTCGTATACGCTCTGTCTGATGCGATTCAGGGCGTGTTTGTGGAATAACCTAAGCTCCGACCAAAGCCCATGCTACATAGGGTAAGGGTGACCAGAAGAGCTTGTTCAACAATTTCTCGAGATTTCGGCATTCGACAGCGACATTTCTTGTGTCATTGCAAGCGCAGTTTCATGTCACAGAGGAAGTCCCCGATGAAGCTTTGTTTAGTGATTGGCCGGAGCAGGCAGCCAACAGAAACACTGTGAGTATGGGAGCGAAGCCGACCAATCTCAGTAAATATAGTCTACGAGCGGAAAATTTACAGACCAAGCATGTTTTTGTTAATGGTTCGAATACATTGAAATGTGATTGAATTTGTATCAACAGAGGGAAAAAAAAAGTTAAGGGAAGAAAACTAGAGAGCTGAGGTCTGATAGCTGCTTTGTAAGCGTTCATTTGTATCGATCCTTAATCTTTCACGCTTGAAATATTTACCTCATCTGCCTTTTCCATATACAGTGTTTAGGTTAGCCGAGTCTTGACAGTGGATAGTTTTGCGAGTCCATGTAAATACTTTCAAGTATTGCCAGTACTTAACAGTTGAAAAGCTTGTTAAACAACAAACAAACACGACGTGAGTACGCGGGACGGAAATGTGTGCGTGTGCTCCCTACTCTTGTCAGTTCCCACTGTACGCAGTAAGCAAAATGCTCTTATTTTCTGAAATTGCGCATGGACGTCTTGTGTGTTAATTTCAATCTTTTATGTGAATATTTTGTGCAATGAATGCTAATATAGTGCTAGAGGCCTAGTCACCTGACTATCTATTGGCATATTTTGCCCTAAGCATCATGGCAATCATATATTGCTATCTAAATAAATGAAAAAAAAAAGTGTTTAAAAGTGCCATATAGGGCCGTTATCAGCTATGCTTGCCAATGTCCCGAGATAAATCTCATTCAGACCAAGTTTGCATTTCGTGGAAATGTAGATAAGTGCAATGTGTAGCGAAATTGTTAACTTTCATCGCCTAATTAGAAGCGTTGCAAGTAATTACTTCTATTTTCAAGCATCTTTCTGTGCCGGTAATTGGTTTGTCCGGTGTCCTCGGAGAACAAGACAGGGGACTTTGCTTATATTTGGTGGGTAACGTGTAGGTAGAATTCGAAGTGTTTAGGTTAAATGTGACTTTTCCAATAAATTATGCTTGAAGGGCTGCGGAGCGTTATCAGTGCGTTTTGCGAGTGACGCAAAATTTATTCCACCGCCCTAAGGTTACTACAAGTGCCGGGAAGATCAAATTGAGCAAGTATGGGGAGAACGCTATGGTGAACTTATGTGCGAACGTGAATTAATGTGGATCACATACACCTTAAAAATCCTTTCACAAGTGTTTAAACCAAGTGTAACGTGGTCGCCATCATACAGTGCACAATGTCCTGAAAGAAATAGGCATTACGCAGTATTTGCATTTAGTCCAAATGGGGCCACTTTATGCGCAACGTGTAGCGAAATTGCAACGTTTCTCCTATAATTTGAAGCGTTACAAAAATTATTCAACCCTTGTTCTTTAGTTTTGGTATTTGCTTGCGTTACATGAGGTTGACCTGGAGGGAGGTATTTTGTAACTGTCCACTTAATGGACATGTCCACTTCGTCTGCTTGGCGGGGGAACCTGTCTACGCCTGACTCGTAACCGAGCCCGGCTAATCGGAGCTACAGCTGTAGACGAAGTCAACACGTCGCCTAGTTGCAGACTTCCAGAATACCCCCCCCCCCCCCCCCCTACGTCTCTCGGTGAAATAAACGAGGGCGCTTCTTTGTTTGGCGAGAATAAGGGCAAGGTAATGGATGATTGGTCGGTCAATTTAAAACTGCAGGGCACAAGACAGTTACGCGTGCGTATTTACCATAAGCATGCAGTGCTGACCAACGGCCACGTCTTCTGCTACAGAGGTCTTCCAGATAAGAGAGAATTCGGAGTAGGATTTCCAGTCCACAAGGGCATAGCGGGACAATTTGATGATTCTGCAGCATTAATGAGAGGGTAGCAGTCGTCGTAATAAAGCTGAATAGGAGGTATAGAATGAAGGTAGTACAAGCCTATGCGATATGCCCCAACATCCAGTCACGATGATGAAGAAATAGAACAGTTCTATGAAGATGTTGAATTAGCAATGAAAAAGGTGCAAACTCAGTATACTGAAGTAATGGGCGATTTCAATGCAAAAGTGGGAAAAAAGCAGACTGGTGAACAAGCAATTGGCAACTACGGCATCGATTCTAGGAAAACTAGAGGAGAGATGTTGGTAGAATTCGCGGAAAGGAATAGGGTCGGAATAATGAATACCGTCTTCAGGAAGCGCAGCAACAGTAAATGTACCTGGAAAAGCTTAGTGGTGAAACAAGGAATGAAATCGATTTCATGCTTTCCGCCGATCCTAGCATAGTGGAGAATTTAGAAGCTTTAGGAAGGGTAAAGTGCAGTGACCTTAGGTTAGTGAGGTCTAGGATTTCTCTCAATTTGAAGAGAGAAAGAATAAAATTAGTCAAGAAGAAACAGGCCAACCTAGGTGCAGTAAGTGTAATAGCAGACCAATTCAGCCTGGTGCTCGCAACAAATATGCAGCTTAGAACAGGAAGATGAAGACAACATAGATGTAATCAATGAAACCGTAACTAGGCTGATCTCAGAGCAACACTTGAAGTGGGAGGTAAGGCACCAAGGCAACCAGTAGGTAAACTCTCCCAAGTAACAAAGGACCTAATAAAGAAACGGCAAAGCATGAAAGTGTCAAATTCGAGAGACCAGACAGAATTCGCTGAACTGTCGAAACTGATGAATAAAAAGTAGGGATATCCGAAATTATAACGTGGAAACGATTGAAGAACCACACCACACCATAAGTAACTCGTGAATTATCATCCGCAATTTAAGCAACTAAGCGCTGCTAGCATTGGACTCAAAGTGTCTAGCACCTGGGCCGGTATTTTGTAGCAATGCGTTATGTTTTATTCCAAACTAGTCTTATCATCCACCGCTCAAGGCAGGCTGGTCTCAGTTGATAACGTGGGCGGATCGCCGCTCTGACCACTGACCAAGCGCGAAAAGCACGAAAGGCATTAGCATCAGAAAGGCATTGCTACAAAATACGGGCCCTGTAGCGCACTTTGCGCAGACGAAGTTTGCGTGCTGTTCAGTATGATGCGATGGACATTTTTAAGAGACTGCAAAATTTTGATAACCCGGTAAGATTACACAACGTCGCTTCAACAGTTACTGCAAGCGTCGAGGTCGGTGCGTCTCGAGGTGACTCAGCAGCACTTTGTGCCCTCAGTAGCTCAGGGCATTCATCGTACGGGCGATTATTCTCACTTTGTATTCGTTGTATCCATCTTGGTGGTGCTGTCCGTCGATGCGGCAAACCGCCTGACAAAAGATTGAAATTGACTATCTGCAGCTGCGGTTTTCCATCAACGTCTTCGGTGTCGATACCGACGCCCTCGAAGAGTGGCGGCAGCCTCTCGATGCGTTGAATTGACCCAGACCATTCGTTTGAGAGACAGGAATGCCTTCCGCACCAGCAGGGCAATCCATTGATGAGGCCTTGGGAGGACCACTGCCTTTAGGGAACTTCAAAACATATGTGCGGCAGGTACCTCTTGAATAGGAATCAGCGCACGACAGGTACACGGCGTTGTTCAGACACCCTTTACGTTTCGAATCTTGCAGCACTTGAAACATTGCAGGGGCATGGGAACGAATGGTTGTAATGGATGGCCGACGTGAGAAGAAAGGCTGTCCCTTTGGAAGAAAACCTTCGCAAAGCGCGTGTTTCCATTCTGGAAATCTTCGAAATGAAATTTCCTCCTGTCTTTGGTTCGGTTAGTATTGGCAAGTGGGCATTCGGAATGGCAACGTCGACGTCATAAAGGACGACCGCAGTACCATCACCGACTGTAGGGATCATTGATCATACTTTTCTATTGTCGAAGTCAGGAATGTTACGTAGGCCTTGTAGGGTGGCACGGTGTAACACCTGAGCTGCACAGAACATTTTCCGCGATTTTATTCTCACGTCTTTAATCTCACCTGGTGCGATATTCTCGAGCAACAGAAAGGGAAGGCCCTGCCTGTTTAGGAGCCGGAAATTGGTCGTCGGGTCCACGGACCTGAAGTGCCCAGTGCGCAGCCAGCGCCGCAATGCAGTCTTCACGGGAGAATCACTTGCCGACGATGATGCCTGCCATAGTCTTCTTTTTGCTGTCCTACTCATTGCGAGTTTGAAGTCATTCTCCGAGGAATCATAGTCCTCCAAGCATAACTCAGGCTGTCCGTATCGCTTGATGCGCTTCCACGTTTGCTGGATGCGATACGACTTGACGGCTGTGTACCAGAAACGTCTTCAGAGGTCTCTTCATCTATTGCCGCAAGGAGGGAGTGGTAGCTCCCTAAATTGCAGGGAAACAAATAAAAGAAAGTTGAGAAAAGAAGTAAAATGTTCAGAAGAAGTACAAGCGAAAAGATGTACAAAGTAGTACACGGTTTCTTTGTTCGATTGATTGCCTCCGAGAGTCGATCATACCCACTGTGGGGGATTGGCCAATAATCGGGCGATTTAAGAAAAATGATTGTACGACTCTAAAAAGAAGTACTATTGTAACATTTTTAATAGGTAAAAACAGTCATGTGCGGTTGTTAAGCGCTGTTTCGTATTCTCGTAATCTTGAACCAACCAGCCCAAATGCGTGCCCTAATACAAGTCAGATAAGATTAGAGAATTTACCAAGGAAATAGTGCGGATTTATTTATATACCTCAGAATAACCGCACCAAATCCTTATGATATTGTCCCAGGGTGGAGGCTCCCTAAGATATAATATCGGGAATCATTATGTTCGGTCTAGTACTATGAAATTGCAATTCTAAAGTACGTTTTCGTAATGATGGAAAATGACAACATAACAACAAGAAATGTTTTATTGTCTGATTCTCGCCATAGTATGAGCACAAGGAGGAAGGCGCCAAGCCAGATGGATGAAGATAATAAATTAATGTAGGTATTGGAGATAGGAGTTTTGTATAAACAGGACTACAGCCGGTCTATTACGGCAGAAGTCTCTGCTGAAAGGCAATAGAAGGTGTCGGTAATCAGTTAACTTTGTTATTGATAGGTCGCAGGAGTTTTGCAAGAGTAATCGTCTCCTGAACCTAGCAGCAGTTATGAATGCTGATACAGGGAGGATCGGAAGAATTGGACCAGCAAGGGCAGCTCTCGCCATGCAGTATGCTAATTCATTCCTGACTAATCATTTGGGACCAGGTACCCATACCAATCTAATAAGTGTTAAGTGATAGGTTATTTACGTGAATTTATTTATTATTTACGTATTTATCTTTATTTTACGATAGGTTAATTTACGCGAAATATCTGAGCCACCACTAGCAGTGGCAGCTGAATATAAAGAATTCTCAAAGAAAACAACCAGTCAAAAGCGGAAGAGAAAATTCCAATTCCCAATTTTTCTTGTTCTTGCGATTCATCTGTCGCTATGGTGGCGTTTATATTAAACACTAATAAGTGATTTTGTAAAAGCACGTTTATATATTGTAAGAAATGTGTTTTGTGCTATTCGGATATATATCGTGAAATATACCTTGAAGATTCTCTTTCTCACTGCCAATTGAAGGTATCCCACATAATCGTAAATCTAAGGGACCAACTAGTGCCTGTACGAGGACGGTCTGAGGAGTGTGGAACCGAGGCCAGGAACATAGAAGAAATTTTACAGACTAAGAAAAGCGCTCTACAAAGGAATCTCTTCGTCTTCGTCCCTTCCATTTTTCACCTACGGAAATATGCGTACATCCGTCTTTAAACTATATTAATCTTTTTACTGACGCACGGATGGAGCGACAAGAGACCGCACAAGAAGTTATTCGTATTCGCATTGATCAAGCTCTGCCTACAGAAGACAACAGCATTTGACATCTGTTCCGCTTTGACGCAAATGGGTTTAAACGCGCACTTAAAATACATTCCTGCATGTTATTTCCCTCATGCTAATGTACTCTTGGGTGCAAATGTCATCAAAATATAGATTAAAGCTATCGCCGAGCAGAACCCTGTATTGGTTATTCTGGTCTGACACGTCGGCCGCGAAGCGAATGCGCCTAAAACAGACTGCCTAACACACTGAACAAATGTTTTTACAGATGTTTATGAAAGATATTTCTATGTGATTGGACGTGAGCTGCAAATTGTCGCGCTGTCTTTTCTCGACAGCCAGCGCTGAAACAAGCAAGGTGTTTTTTTTTTTTTTTGGCGGAGCGCGCACGAGACAGATTCGACGTGATGACCGTTTGGTTCTGGGAGCAGTAAATTGTTTCTTTTTTTCACGGGCCCGTGCAGGCGCGCCAGCTCGAGCCCTCCTTGTGCTCGTGGCTCCGCCCGCATTCGACCAGATCACCGGTCACGCCGATGGCACATAACTTCATATTTAGAACATCATACGCTAAATCTATCGCAACTCTTGCCAATTTACGTGCTATGATTTCTTTGTGTTCGCGAAACAAGAACTGCGTGGCCGTCGCAGCTTCCACATGCTCGCTTTCCTTATTCTGACGGTGTCGCAATTTCTGACGAAAGAGCCTCAACTCTTGCACCTTTGACACTGGGGCCACTGTTTCTTTCATGAAAGGAATACTTTTTCGCTCCATCCAGAAAGCGACAATGCCATTTGGCGGCCTAGCCCTACGTACAGCTACAGCACAGCGCGCACAGCTGTTAGCAACCTGTACAGCCCACAGCGTTATTCAGGACGTTTGACACGGCTAAGTTCATTACTGCATGCTTGCTCTCACGACGTAATTATTTGATAGGAGTATCTTTCACGGCTTAGCGCCATCAGCAACTGTGGGCCCGGATTTATAGCTCTATTTTTCACCCCAACTCCCTTTTGAGAAATCTATCCCTAAATTGTTTGTTACAGAAGAGAAAAACATTCATCCGTATGCTGCTGCTTTTTACCTGTTTCTTTCGACACCAACTCATACGCCACTTTTCTCCTCGCTGGCTTTCGAGACATTTATCACCAGAAATAATGTACTGCTGCCTTTTGCGACCAACTTCGGGTTTGGTTTCAGCACCGTTTTAGTATGCAACGGGCTCTCCTCGCCGATAATATAGCTGCCGGGCCAATGCAATGCATTGTAACGAAGCTCCCATAGAAATTCATTATTCCAACAATCGCGGCTTGATTATGATGATGACTTATTGGTATTCTCTTTGAAATGGTGTGGTTACAAATAGTCGCCTAGCCGGCTTGAGTTACTCAGGTATGTTATACCTGCTTTTCATTTTAGCACTTTGGTATACATCTCTTTTACTTGTTTCTCTTCCTCAAAACTTCTGCATTTACGTTGTACCACTAACTATGCCTGTTACGAATCCGGTCCTATCAATCTTCCCTGTTTTTTTTTCCACCAGTTCTCTAAACGTCTCTTGATTATCTCGACTAGTCACCGATTGATGCATCCGTTCACTTAAAATCCAACATTTTTTGTGCAGCATTCACATGCCTCATCTAGGTGCGAATATTTGCTCCCGTATGCTCTTGCACTTAGGCAACCAGCTCGAGCCTTAAATAGTAAGGCACTTCCCTTCGTGTTATCGTACAAAATTTTCCTTCTGATTACTTTCCTCTCATTCTTGTAAATCTCAATGGCCTTTTTAGCTTTCAAACATTGCATCCAATTCACTGTCTCTGTTTCTCTCACTTTCTTTCTGATGACTCAAAAATATTTGCTCCGGCATGTTTTGGTCCTTAGGCAACTGGCTCAAGCCTGGAATGGCAAAGCACTTCCCTGTGTGTTATCGCGCAGATTTTCACTTCTAATTTATTTCTTCTCATTCTTGTAAATATCCCTGGTCCTTTTTTGTTTCCATTTTTTTGCATCCAATTCAGTGTCTCTGTTTCTCTCACTTTCAGTCTGATGACTCCTGGTTATATATTTACAGTTTGAATTATCCTGTACTTGGTTGCCAACTTTCTTGACCTCTTCCTCTATTCGGTGTCCACGCTTTTTAGGTACTGAGCCTCTCACGCGAGTATGCCCCTCAATGGCCCTCAGTCCCCAGCGGCTGCGGGGCACCTGTCCAAGGCGGCGTCAGACCTGCGACACCGCAGAGGGGGCAAAGAAACTCTGGGTACGGACAGGCCACAGCTGAAAACTGAACCTGGAAACGTTCAACACGCACACCCTGTCGAGTAAAACTAGCTTAGCAGGGCTATTTGAAGAATTATCAGGTATTGCCTGGGATATTGTTGGCCTTAGTGAGGTTAGAAGAATTGGTGAGGCTTATACAGTGCTGACTAACGGCCACGTCCTCTGCAACAGAGGTCTTCCAGTTAATTCCAGTTAAGAGAGAATTCGGATTAAGATTTCTAGTCCATAAAGACATAGCAAGAACTTTGATGAATTCTGCAGCATTACTAAGAGGGTAGCAGTCGTCGTAATAAAGCTGAATAGGAGGCATAAAATGGAGATAGTAATAATAATATTATAAAAATACCTTTATTCTTGAAAACAAGTGGTACAAGGTGCCAAGGCATTAAGGAAAAAATTGCTACAAAAAGCAGCATGACTAGTCCTAGTAACCAGAGGATCCAATAGGCAGCAGAGAGCAAGGAGCGAACAGATGAAACAAATGGAAAAAACAGGAGAAAAGTAAAACAAAGAGAGAAAGGAAGGAGAGAGTAAGAGCATATAGCACATAGATGACATTGAAACAAATTTGCTTCCCACATCAAACAATTTTGGAAAACAAACAATAGGGATATACAGATACACACATCTTGAACAAAAAGATTACATATATTCAAAGCACGGTGTAAGAATAAGGAGAGGTGCTGACACTCTCCCCCAACGCGCGCGAAAGCGCCCCTCGCTCGCGTCCAGATTATGTTCGGCTTGGTTGCAGCTGGTTTGGCGCCGTCGTAGAGGGCGCTGCGGTATGGCGGTCCCAGCCTCGGCGGGAAGGCGCGTGTTTTCGCTGTCTTTGTGCGCTTTGTGCTTGCATGTGCGGCCGTGCTGTTTTGAAGGCACACTTTTGTTCACGCGCCCTTTCATTATCTTGCGCTTGTGTATTGTCGCCACGGGCCCTCGACCAAGGGTGAAGCGGCCTTCTGAGAGTTTGAAATGGGTAGAAAGTGTTTCGTCACGAACGGCAATTCTAGATACCGAACTTGGCGGAGCGTGTGCCTCTATTCAAAGTGCCGGTCCGACAGCGGTCGTCTAGAGCAGTGGCGGCCGTGTAAATCTGAGGGTAGACCGAACTCTAATGCCTACCGACCATGTTTGGCGCCAAGCATTTTTTCAGAGGATATGTTACCGACGGATATTACGCGGAGCTCGATAAAATGGTGCTACTTGACGCGCCAAAGAGCCCTGTTCTGGTCTGAGTTTCCCACCTTATTTCCGAACTGTCCAAAGAACCAACACGGTCAATAAACCTCGAAAGCCGCTGCGGAAGAGAGAACCTCCTGTGTGCCACAAAAACTGTGTGCCACAAAAACTGTGTGCCACAGCAAGTCTGTGCAAATTTTGCTGCATGTATAAGATATATACTGGGGTGTCTTAACTATCATGCACCAAGATTTAAAAATATGAAAATGTCACATAGCTGGACAGAACCAAGGCATGTTTTCTGTTCGTCTCGTGGAGATACTCAGAATATTTTTTGCATTCCGACTTATTACATAATTATTTTCATAACTGATTAATCACTTTTCTAATGCTATAATTAGATAAAAAAGTGTGAATGAGAGAATTGCACAGCAACATGAAATATTCCCGATACAGCTTTTTGTTGCTCAATACGTGATACATAAAAGTGTTTTCCGAGCGTGAAAGAAACCCGCGAATAGACTCAAAATTGCCTCGAGGCACTTTGCGTGTATTCGTTGCCTTCTTTCACGCTCGGAAAAATACTTCTACGTAGCGTGTATTGAGCAATAGAAAGCTGTATCGGGAGTCTTTCATGTTGCTCTCCAATTTTCTCATTGAAACTTTTAATATTGCCACCTGGTGTTTTGAGCCAGCCAACAATCATCATTGGGTGCCCAGCAAGAACGGAGAAGACGACGAAGTCGAAGATCCCGCGCCAGCTGGAGAACCGTCTTCCTTCGTGTCTGGCATTCTTCGTGTCTGGCTGCTGGTACTGTTGCTTGCGCTTGCCTTAGCGCGTGACAAACTGGTGGAGGTGCTGGGTAATCTAATCTATGCACCAAACCCCTCCGAACAGCAGGAGCTCCAGTCCCGTACCGGTGGTTACGCCTGTACACCGCGCCAGCAGAAGGATCCGTGGACAAGCCCCTGAGTTTGGACTCCTCCCAGAGACAATGGCAGCTCCGACCACCCCAACCGGTATGGAAGGTTCTAGGCCGATTCATTGTACGCTACTCAATCCGCGAACACCGAATCCCTTCCACGGTGCCATGCATGAGGATGTTGAAGATTGGCTGGTGCACTATGAACGTGTTGCCGCGTTCAACAAGTGGGACGATGTAGACAAACTGAAAAACGGATATTTCCGCCTTAACGATGGCGCACGTGTTTGGTATGAGAACCGTGCAGATACCCTAACTTCATGGGAAGAATTCAAACGCCGTCTTTTTGAGACCTATGCGAGCCCTGATCGCCGAGAACGAGCTGAGCGTGATCTCCAGTCCCGTATTCAAATGCCGAACGAAGGTGTCGCAATGTATGTCGAGGACATGACGCGTCTCTTTCGACGAGCCGACCCCAGCATGTCAGAAGAAAAGAAGGTGCGGTACCTGATGCGCGGAGTGAAAGAGCAGCTGTTCGGTGGTCTCGTACGCAGTCCTCCCAAGACTGTGTCAGAATTTCTTTCCGAGGCCGTCACCATGGAACAGACTCTTCGGCAGCGGGCAACATCATACGAACGCCAAGTGAACGCTGCCTCACCTACGGACTTCTTCGGAGCTCTCGGGGGCCACGTCGATTTCTTCCGAGAGCTCATCCGTTCCGTCATCCGCGAAGAACTCCAGAAACTGTCGGTACCTTCACAGCCGACGCTCAGCTCTTTGTCCAGCGTTGTCCGTGACGAAGTCCAGCATGCGCTAAGAGAACCACCCTTCAACACGGAAGCTCAACCGGTAAGAACTAACAGCCCCCGTATGTCATATTCGCAAGCTTTGCGGCAACCTGCACCACCGTCCTCCCCGTTTCGCACCGCGTCCCCGGCCATACTACCGCCCGACCAAGCGGCCTCGTATTACCACGACAACCGACAGGAGGCCCCAAGAAAATCAGACGTGTGGCGGGCACCTGATCGCCGTCCCCTTTGCTTTCACTGTGGCGAAGCTGGGCATGTCTACCGACAGTGCTCATATCGAGAGCTCGGACTACGCGGATTCCCAACAAACTCGCCGCGACCTAGGTTCGGCCAGCGTCCCCCTGCAATTGAAGAATACGTTGCCCAGCAGCGCGGATCCTCATCAGCTCGACACCAGTCACGCTCCCCTTCGCCGCGGCGGTTTTCTCCGACTCGCCGTACATATTCGAGCGTGGTGCAGGGTCGGTCGCCCAGCCCGCGCCGGGAAAACTAACCACAGCGGCCTTCGGGGGCGAGGCCGCTCAGTCTGGACATGCTCAAGGACCCCTGCTGACGCGTACGCGGATCGACGATACATCGACGACGACAGTACCTGCTGATTACGGAAGAAAAATTTCCTTGGACATTCCTGTATTGCTCGACGGTCGTGAATTGACTGCTTTAGTGGACACTGGAGCGGATTATTCAATAATCAGCGAAAACCTGGCCACCCTTCTAAAGAAAGTGACGACGCCTTGGAATCGAACGCCAGTTCGTACAGCTGGCGGGCACATTGTCACACCACTCGGCATGTGCACGGCACGAATAGAGATTCGCGGCTCTACATTTGTTGCCAGCTTGAGCATTCTCCCTCAGTGTTCTCGAGACCTAATCATCGGCATGGACTTTCTCAGGGAGCACGGAGCTATCATCGACATTCGCCAACGCCTCGTCACTTTCTCGACAAAGAGCGCCGCAGCGACGACCAACACCATCCACCCTCGAGCACCTCTTCGTGTTACCGACGACGCTGTCACGTTACCACCGCGTGCAAGTGTCGTGGTTCAAGTGGCATGTGACAGGCTCTTACACGGTGAAGCGGTCGCAGAAAGCAATCACTCGCTCCTGCTTTCTCAAGGTGTTTGCGTAGCAAGAAGCCTTATTGATCTTCATGATGGCCACTCTGACGTTCTTGTCACGAACTTCAGCTACGAACACCGCCATCTTTTCCCCGGTACTGTCATCGCCTACGCCGACCCAATCGCCGATGTCACTGAATGTTTTGTTTCCGAGGCAATTGACACTGCTGAAGCACCTTTACGCAACGTCGACATTAGTCCAACGCTTCCTGAAGACAACAAACAACCCTTGCGCGAGCTGTTACTCGAGTTTCACTCTTGCTTTGCACGGTCGTCGAAGATACGTCAAACGGCGATTACGAAACACCGTATCATCACCTATGACGCCGCGCACCCCATACGGCAACAGCCTTATCGTGTCTCCCAAACCGAACGACATGCCATTCAAACGCAGGTGAAGGAAATGCTTCAAGACGGCGTAATACAGCCTTCATGCAGCCCCTGGTCATCGCCAGTCGTGCTTGTTAAAAAGAAAGATGGCACGCTTCGGTTTTGTGTTGACTACCGGAAGCTAAACAACGTCACAAAGAAAGACGTGTACCCATTGCCTCGTGTCGACGATTCTCTGGACAGGCTGAGGCGTGCAAAGTATTTCTCCTCTATCGATCTGAAAAGTGGCTACTGGCAAATTGAAGTAGATGAGCGGGACCGCGAAAAACTGCCTTTGTTACTCCGGACGGCCTTTACGAATTTCGAGTACTCCCTTTCGGCCTCTGTTCCGCTCCAGCCACATTCCAGCGAATGATGGATACCGTTCTCGCTGACCTCAAATGGAAAAGCTGCCTCGTCTATCTCGATGATGTCGTTGTCTTTTCGGAATCTTTTGACGAGCACCTTCGACGCCTTCGGAATGTACTCGAAGCCATTCGATCGGCTGACCTTACCCTCAAGCCAGAGAAATGCCATTTTGGTTACGAGGAACTGAAGTTTCTCGGACACGTCGTGAGCGCGGCAGGTGTCCGGCCCGATCCCGAGAAGACTGCTGCCGTAGCTGCTTTTCCAGCTCCAACAGACAAGAAAAGTGTCAGACGATTTTTGGGCTTGTGCGCATATTATCGACGCTTCATTGAAAATTTTTCGAAGATTGCAGAGCCGCTATTTCGCCTTACGCGTGACGACGTGCCATTCCTCTGGACTGATGAACAACAGACCGCCTTTGCGGAGCTACAACGTCGATTGTCTTCTTCTCCCGTGCTTGGTCATTTCGATGAGGACGCCGACACAGAAGTACGCACTGACGCCAGCAATATCGGTCTCGGAGCTATCCTGGTGCAAAGGCAAGACGGGACTGAACAAGTTATAGCCTACGCGAGCCGCACTCTGTCACGCGCCGAGTCCAATTATTCCACCACAGAGAAGGAGTGCCTCGCGGTCATTTGGGCTACTACAAAGTTTAGGCCGTATCTCTACGGGCGGCCATTTAAAGTTGTGACTGATCATCACGCTTTATGCTGGTTGGCCAACCTTCGAGACCCTTCTGGACGATTAGCGCGTTGGAGTCTACGACTCCAGGAATTTAACATCACCATCGTATACAAGTCAGGCAGAAAACATGAAGATGCTGACACGCTATCACGAGCACCTGTTGAATCTGAGAATCCTGACGAGGAAGATGACAGCGCCTTCCTGGGAGCCCTCAGCGGGCCGGATCTGCTCGCTAAACAGCGATCGGACACTGAGTTAAGGCCCATCATCTATCACTTAGAAGGCGGCATCGCGTCCATTCCTCGCTCGATTTCGCGACGGTTGTCGTCGTTTTGCCTACGAGAGGGCATCTTATACAAAAGAAACACAGGTGCCGGCGACAAACCACATCTTCTAGTAGTGCCTCAAGCCCTTCGCGACGACATTCTATTAGCCTGCCACGACGAGCCGACATCTGGTCACTTGGGCTACTCAAGGACTCTGGACAGGGTACGAAAGCTGTACTACTGGCCTAGACTGACTGCTTGCGTCAAACGCTACGTGAAAGGATGTCGTGAATGCCAGCGCCGCAAGTCACCCCCCTTCAAGCCTGCAGGCCTTCTACAACCCATCGACCCTCCGCGTACGCCGTTTGATCAAGTTGGAATGGACCTTCTTGGCCCTTTTCCCTTGTCTTCCTCCGGCAATAAGTGGATCATTGTCGCAACTGATTACTTGACGCGTTACGCTGAGACGAAGGCACTACCACGCGGGACAGCATCTGAGGTTGCCCAGTTTTTTATGCATCACATTGTGCTTCGGCATGGCGCACCGTCATTCATCATCACTGACCGAGGGACCGCATTTACGGCGAAGCTCCTGGACGACATCTTCAAGTTGAGTTATACGAGTCATCGAAAGGCCACTGCATACCACCCTCAGACTAACGGCTTGACAGAAAGACTAAACAAAACACTGGCAGACATGATATCTATGTACGTGGATGTGCAACACAAAACGTGGGACGAAATCCTGCCGTACGTAACGTTTGCGTACAACACTGCCACGCAGGAAACTACACGATTCACGCCGTTTCGTCTCGTTTATGGTCGAGATGTCCAAACTATGCTCGACGCCATGATTCCGTATGACGACATCGATGAGCTCGACCAGTTAGCTCCTGACGTCGAGGAGTACATTCAGCGCGCCGAGGAAGCACGTCAACTGGCCCGTGTGCACATAAGACAGCAGCAGTCTACAGATGCAATAAGGTACAATCTCCACCATCGACAAGTTACCTATGAGCCCGGCGACCAAGTTTGGGTTTGGACCCCCATTAGACGGCGAGGCCTCAGCGAGAAACTCCTGAGCAAGTACTTCGGACCGTACACAGTGCTAAGGCGTGTTAGCGACGTGAACTATGAAGTGATTCCTGACGGAGACCTGCCATCGTCCAAGCGCCGATTACCCCGTGCAGAGATTGTACATGTCGTCCGCCTCAAGCCGTATTTTACACGGTGATGTTCACATAGCGTACTGTTGAACAAACTTTTTGCTGTAGTCGCATCGTCCTCCGAAGAACTCCGAAGCGAATTGTTTTTTCCGACCACAAAACGCATTTTTGCCTAGTGTGCATGTCCGTATCTGGGCTAGCACGTTTACATTTTTTTTGTGCGTCTTACCTCATTTGTGTACTTTTCATGTACGTCTTCTGTTTGAGCATCGAGTCGATGCTTCATTGGGAGGGGGAATAATGCCACCTGGTGTTTTGAGCCAGCCAACAATCATCATTGGGTGCCCAGCAAGAACGGAGAAGACGACGAAGTCGAAGATCCCGCGCCAGCTGGAGAACCGTCTTCCTTCGTGTCTGGCATTCTTCGTGTCTGGCTGCTGGTACTGTTGCTTGCGCTTGCCTTAGCGCGTGACAATATAATTATAATATTTGAGAAGTTGATTAATTAATTAGGACTAATCATGTAATTATTCCAAATGTAAAAAATAATCTCAGTATCTCCAAGGGACGGAAAACCACATTACCTTGGTTCTGTTCAGCTACGTGACATTTACATGTTTTTAAATTTGTGCACCCGTTATATTACTGCTGTTTTCTGTGCAGATGTGCCTGATTTTCAAATTTGTGCCATCCTGGATACTGAATGTTTTTTACAATGCGCGTGCGGTGTATATTACACGCTTGCATGTCTTTATTCAACATTTTTCATTGTGGGAGTGTATGAGAGCGTAAGCTTCTGGGAAGGCTATCCTATATTAAAATTATCGAGCTGCTTCATGCACAATTTTTTAATTATTCTGTCTTTGCAAAATAAAAAATAAAAAGTCCATGAGATTATTGCGTGCTGGGTATAAGTGTATTTGTGGACAGGCTGTAGCACGCACTGTCAAATACACTTACGTTGGCACATTCTCATATGCAATTTAAGAAAAAAGAAGTCACATCTTAGAACCCGGAAGAGTCACTCGCTCCCCAAACGACGAAAGCCAAATGAATAATATACACTGTCTATGTTAAGTGGAATTGAAATAAAAAATATTTTCACAAGTAAACTGTATTAGTGATATTGTAATCCAAGATAAAACGCCTGCCTTCGTCCCACCTGGTAAATTATCTTTTGAAAAATTTCTTTACATAGCTATGTGCTTGCTCATCATAGGTTCTAGCCATGAACACCTACTTTGCTCTAGTACGTTGCATATCGCAAGCTTGCGCCGTTTCATTTCTTAAATTATATCGCGCCCAAACTGAATTCGCGTGACGATGCTTGAACGGTTTTCTGAGTTGGAATTTTCCGATGCAGTCACTATTTTCTTCTGATCGAGGGGTAGCACGCGGGCTTACGCTTTCATTTTGTTATGCTTGTATGCATGACTAGATCGGCCGGAACAAAAGGTGCGCGCGAGCGGAATGTGAGTGGGCGTTGAGTGCTGCCCGATCGATCCGTGTTCACGTCATTCACGCCTTGCACAATATACGTTCATGTTAGCAAAGCATTCAGCCTGGTACACTTATCACCTTAATCTGAAATAACGAATTTCCTTCGCGCTTTGAGTTTTACTGGCGCCACTATGAACGAAAATTTAGCGGAAGCAGAGGAACGCCAAGCCGCCGGCGCCGCTAAGCTGGGACCGTTGGCCGCGGCGCCATCTATCTGCTCGCAGCAGAGCTACTCGGAGCGCCCGCGCGCGGCCGAACATAATCTGGACGCTCGCTCGCGCGCTATGTCAACACCTAAATATTCTTCCACCGTGAGTCAAACCCAATTCTTGGGGCAGTAGAAATTATACAGTTCTCTGCCAGAACAATTAGGTACACCAATGGACGCAGATCTGAGATGATCCAGCAAAGTGGGGAGAGTGTAACAAGTCATCTAGTTGCCATAAGTTGAACGCACATACCAGTATTCCAGAACAAGCCTACGCCCCAACCTGCAGTCACGATAATGATGAAATGGAACAGTTTTATGAAGATGTTGAATTAGCAATGAGAAAGGTGCAAACTCAGTCTAATGTAGTCATGGGAAACTTCAGTGCAAAAGTGGGGAATAAGCAGGCTGGTGCACAAGCAATTGGCAACTACGGCATCGATTCCATGAACACGAGAGGAGAGAAGTTGGCTGAGCTCGTGGAAAAAAATAGGGTCCGAATAATGAATAGCTTCTTCAGGAAGCGCCGCAACAGGAAGTGGGGTTGATTTAAATATATACCTGAGAATAACTGCACCAAATCTTTATTATATTGTCCCAGAGAAGAAACTCCGAAAGATACAATATCGGGAATCATTATGTTCAATCCAGTACCATGAAATTGGTCTTATAAAGTACGTTTTCGTAATGATGGAAAACGGCGACATGACACGTAAAACTGTTTTATTGTCTGTTCCTCACCGTAATATGAGCACAAGGAGGAGGGTGCCAAGCCAGATCGATGCAGATAATAAATGAATGTAGGTATTGGATATTGGAGTTTTGTATAAACAGGACTTCATCCGGTTTATTATGGCAGAAGTTACTGCTCAAAGGAAATAGAAGGTGTCGGTAATCAGTTAAATTGGTCATTGATAGGTCGCAGGAGTCTTGCAAGAGTAATCGCCTCCTGAACCTACGAGCATTTATGAAAGCTGATACAGGAAGGGTCGCGCGGTTTGCACCATCAAGGGAAGCTCTCGCCATGGGGTATGCTAAATCAATCCTGACGAATCCTTTGTGACCAGGCACCGATACCAATCTAATAAATGTGAAGTGATAGGTTATTATATAATGAAGTTTACGTGAAATAGCGGAGCCACCATTGGCAGTGACAGCTGAATATAAAGATAAAGAATCCGTCACTATAACAACTTCCCAGATTGATGAATTCACATTTCGTAGGGCCAATGTAACCGCTAGAAACCACTAAATATAATGGTATGTATTCAAGAAGTTTTAAAGGGAACAACCAGTCAAGAGCAGAAGAGAAAATTGCGATTCCCGTTTTTCTTGTTTTAGTGATTCACCTGTCGGTATGACGGCGTTTATATTAAGCGCTAATAAGTGATTTTTAATAGCACGTTTATATAATGTAAGAAATCTGTTTCGCGCTGTTCGGATATATATCGTGAAATATCACTTCAAGATTCTCATTCTTACTGCCAGTTGAAGGTATCTCACATCTCACATAATCGTAAATCTAGGCGACAAACTAGTGCCTGTACGCGGTCGGTCTGAGGAGTGTGGAACCGAGGCCAGGAACATTGAAAAAATATTACAGACTGAGAAAAGCGTGTTACTAAGGAATCACTTTGTCTTCCTCCCTTCTCTTTTTCACCTACCGAAATAAGCGCACAGCCCTCTTTAAGGTATATTATTCTTTCTCCTGACACACGGATGGAGCGACGAGAGACCACAAAAGAAGTTATTCGTATTCGCATTGATCAAGCTCTGCCTGCAGAGGACAACCACATTTGACATCTTTTCTGCTCTGACGCAAATGGTTTAAACGCGCCCTTAAAATACGTTCGTGCATGTTACTTTCCTTATGCTAACGTATTCTTGGGTGCAAATGTCACCAAAATATAGATTAAAGCTATTTCCGAGCAGAACCCTGTATTGGTTATTCTGATCTGACACGTCCGCCGCGAAGCGAATGCGCCTAAAACGGACTGCCTGGCACGTTGAAAAAATGTTTTTACAGATGTTTCTGAAAGATATTTCTATTTATATGGACGTGAGCTGCAAATTATCACGCTGCCTTTTTTTGACACCCAGCGCTGAAAAGAGAACGGTGATTCTTTTTGGTAGAGCGCACACGAGGCAGATTCGATATGACGACCGTTTGGGTCTGGGAGCAATCCATTCTTTCTTTTTTTTTACGGGCCCGTGTATGTAGGCGAGCCAGCTCTAGCCCTCCAAGTGCTCGTGGCTCCGCCCGCACGCTACCAGATCGCCGGTCACGCCGATGGCACTGCCGTTAAAACTTCATATTTAGAACATCATACGCTGAAGCTATCGCAACTCTTGCCAATTTACGTTCTATGACTTTGTGTTCACGAAACAAGAACTGCGTGGTCGTCGCAGCGTCCATGGGTTCACTTTTCTTATTCTGACGGGATTGCGATTTCTGTCGAATGTGCCTCAACTCTTGCACCTTGACACTGGGGCCACTGTTTCTTTCATGGAAGAAATACTTTGTCGGTCCATGCGGAAAGCGACTAGGCCATTTGGCGGCATAGCCCTACTGACAGCTACAGCACAGCGTGTACAGCCGTTAGCAACCTGTACAGCCCACAGCGTTATTCAGGACGGTTGACATTGTTCAGTTTATAACTGCATTCTTGCTCTCACAATGTGATTATTTGATAGGATTTTCTTTCACGCCTTAACGCAATCAGCAACTGCGGGCGGGGAAGTGTATCTCTATTTTTCACCCCAACTCCCTTTTGAGGAATGTCTCCCTAAATTGGTCTTCGCAGAAGAGACAAACATTCATCCGTATTCTGCTGCTTCTTACCTGTATCCTTGGACACCAACTCATACGCCACTTTATATTGTCTATTATATTGTACTTGTAGTATATATTGTAATAAATGTGTTTAGCGCTGTTCGTATATATAAATTCAAATATAATTTATTGATATAATAGTAATCTTTATTTCTCTCTTTCCATAGAACACATAGCATAGAATGAATACATACCATAGAATGAGAGCGGACGTAAGGGTACAAGCCGCATGTGAGCGGCTTGAGAGAACCCCCTTGCGACCCACATGACAATATGGCGAGGAAACAGCTTAATCATGACAAGCGTAGATGAATACTGAAAACATTGGAATACATTCTGAATTTGCGAACGTACAATGGCAAAGATACGTACAAGGGCAAAGGTACAGTAGGGATCAGTAAGAAAATATGCCTACAGAATAGACAACAGCGTTTGTGTATTTGTTAACATTGTGTGTTTTACCAAAGAATAACAGAACATACAAAAAAGAGAATAAAATACCATCCATTAGAGCAGGAGCGGCAAAACACTAATTAACTTATTTTTTGATATTTCTGCCACTGAGATGTTATTCCGTTCAAGTGTGCTAAGGTAACGAGGAAGTTTATAGGCGCTTGATTGAAATCGGTACACAGTCCGACAAAACGGTGTAGACCAAGCGGTGCAACGGCGTGCATTGTACATAGACACGTGACTTTGAACGTTGAATAGTGTCAACATATCTGCGTCGTTTGTTCTAATACCATTCTTGCATGTACATAAGAAATAACCTGAAGGCATAAAGATTAGGCACTTGAATGATGTTAAACTCGGAATAACAGTTTTCTGTTTGGGCATACCGTGGCAGGCTAGCAACTAACCTTATTGCATGTTGCTGAGTAACAATTATCTTGGATAAATTATGCTTCGTACTTGTGCCCCACACAATGTGGCATTAGTTAAGTATTGGAACTAAGAATGCGTTGTGGATTATCGGTTTAATTCTGTTTGATAGCACATAGCGTTGGGGACATAACACCTAATTCAATTTGTTCATTTTTGATCGGATGTTATTAATTTGTGCATCCCAAATAAGCGATTCCGGGAAGTTTACTCCCAGCCATTTGATACTGCGCACGATTTCAATATATTTGTGCCCAAACCGAAGCATAATATCTTTTACAACTTTGCTTTTCGCTTGAAATACAATGGCTTTAATTTCGCTTGTGTTCACCTTTAGGTAATTTTCCTGCGACCACTGACACATGTATTGCAAAAACTCATTACCTGTAGAGGATAAGTCATTTTCTCTTCTACCCGTAATGAGCACCGTAAGGTCATTAGCAGGCAGTAAGGTTCACTCGTAGCGTAGTTTAATATATATATTTTAAGTGAACTAAAATAACAAAGGGTCTAAGATGCTACCTTGCGGCACGCCCGATTTTATGTATTGGCCATCAGACAGAGCATCATTGTGTGCTACAATTTGTTTAAGATGTTGAAGGTATGATAGATGGATGGAGAACTTTATTTGGTCCTGCAAGGCTATGGGGTGACCCATAGAAGGGCTAATCCCACGTCGGGACCGGAAGACTGAGCTTCGTGAAGGTATGACCGTATCAAATAATTAGGAATCCTGCTTATACTATAGTGGTTTAGTTTATTTACTAACAAGTCATGTTTGATTAAATCAAAGACTTTTGAGAAGTCAATATACATTCCGAGGACAATCAGCTTGTCTTCAAATGCATTTATTATGAGTTCCTTTTTCTTGAGCAGTGCCAATTCAGCGGATCCTTTTGCTCTGAACCCGAACTGATCACTCAGCAAAACGGAATGCTTATCTAAGAAATTAGTTGTTCTCGGGTGAATAATTTTTTCGATACCTTTAGAAATTACCGGTAGACTAGAAATTGGCCTATAATTTGACAATTAAGTGGTATCGCCTCCTTAATATCACAACAACTTTTGCAATCGGCATCTCCTTAGGAAATACTCCACTACTGAGACAAAGGTTGAATATGTATGTTAAGATTGGGGCTAACAAAACAATTACATAATTTAGAGGTTTTATTTCAAACCGGTAATACCTAAAGCCCTACTGTTTTTAAGATTTCGGAATACAAAAATTATTACATTTGCGGATGTAGGTTACATAAACCTTGACATCGAGACTCCTGGTGCTTTGTGAATTGAGGTGTTTGTCGAATGAGTAGGAGAGCATAGTGTATTTGTTATATTCGCAAAGAAATTCTCAAAGGCATTCGAGAGATCCTCCTCTGTCAGCACAGCACCATCGCTCATAATACACTTTGAACCAATTTTGTAGTGATGTCCAAGTACCTTGTTCATGCCATCGATACTGAGGGTTCGTGCTAGAATTATCTAAAAACGAAAAGCTGAAGTATTCGTACATGGCTTGACTTAGTTTGTTGTTCAAGATATTGCGATATTTTTTTATATCAAGAAAATTTCATGGGATCCTTGGATTTAATGTATCGCGCATATAGCTTCGTTCTTTTTTCGATTTTTTCAATAAGGCGTTCGTTATTCATGGTTTCCTGGATTTTATTTTGCGACAGAATTTCAAAGGAAAGCAATTTTGATATATGTGTTTTATCACAGTCATGAGTGCATCGTAAACACAATCTGCACCAGATAGTGACAATTTATGGGAGAAGTGGGCTGCACATATTTCATTACGAAAGGTGTCGAGGACTTTTGAATCAATGCAGTGATAATAAGACGCCGGTGATTTAGATGCAATTTTTGGGGTGGTATTAGCAATAAAGGCAAATACCGGAAAATGATCACTGATGTCAGTTATCAAAGTTCCTGAAGTTATGGTGCTTTTATTGTTGTTAGTGATAATTAAATCTAAAGCAGATGAAGTGGAACAAGTTACGCGCGTTGGTGAAGTAATTACTTTTACAAGAGCGTAAGAATCAAATAAAGAAGCAAATTCGGTCTGCACTGGTGACGCGGTTCGCATATCAATATTCATATCACTGGAAAGGTATAGCACATGCTCATTTATTTGATATTGGCTTTATTTTCACCATTTTTTGGCACACCAATACAGAAAAAAATGTACATAAATGGTGAGGATAGCGGGAAAAAAGCTGCTCTTTAGCAGCTTGACTAGCCCCGCCACCCCCTGTTTACAACGACAGCAACGGAAACAAGCACCCGGAGAACAATTTCAAAGCAATTTTTTTTTCTTTTCAGGCTCATACAAACTAATGCAAAATAGTTTTCATGTTTTAAGCACAAAGAGTTCGGGATATCATAATTAAAATAGCGTTTTTTGATAACGTGCGTAAACTTTCATCTGTTAGTTTAAACTTATTTAGTGTGCTCGGAAGACAATACTGCAATAGTTGCAGTCCATAATTTGTTCGCGGCCGGGGGATATACCAATGGTTGGTGTGTCTGGTTAAGCGTGAGGAGGGATTAAGAGTTAAATTTGCTAAAGTGCGAATGTGGCTGCCTTTCTGAATTAATTCGGACCTAAAAGCTGTCAAGAGGTGATATTCGTATAGGGTTGTAACTTTTAAAACATTGAACTTAGCAAATAATTCGGACGTGTGCGCAGTGTACGGCAAACCTGCAATGCAACGCAAGGCATTTTTTTGCAATGTGATTAAGTTGTGCAAGGAGTTCTTCGTACCGGTAGCCCAAACTAGATGGCAGTAACGCAAATGAGGAGAGAAAAGAGCGTTATATAGCATAAGCTTTTGTGGCACTGGCAGTATGCGCTGACATTTTCGCAGGATACCTACGGTTTTACTCAGTTTATTTCTTATGTAGTCTGTGTGGTGTTCCCAAGACATATACTCGTGAAACACAACTCCCAGTGTCTTTGCAGATGACGAAATTTCTATTCTAAGATTATTTATACTTAGGGAATTAAGCGTTTTGCATGGTGTAGATTTGGCCCGAAAAAGAACAGCTTTTGTTTTAGCACAGTTAATACAGAGTGAATTCTTTACTGTCCAAGTGTGTAGTCTGTTTAATGTGTCATTTGCTGATGCTATGATGGTGTCGGCATTCGTTCCTGTAAAAAATAAACTCGTATCGTCTGCATAAATTACGTATTGTGCTGAGGTATCTATACTTACAATATCATTTATGAAAATAATAAACAGAAGTGGACCGAGTATGCTGCCCTGAGGTACACCATATCTAATTTTTTCTAGCTCCGACAGTTCTTTGTTTATGGACACACTTTGGTATCGATTGGTCAAGTAGCTTTTAATAAATTCTAGTACAACACCACGAATTCCGTAGCAACTCAGTTTTTGTAGTAACGTTACATGATTTATGGTATCGAAGGCCTTTGAAAAATCTACGTAAATTCCTAAAGTTATTCTTTTTGCCTCGATATTGTTTAGGATGAGTTCTTTTTGATATAGTAACGCGCTTTGTGTCGAAAGACCAGGTCTAAATCCATACTGTGAAGGCGTTATAACTGAGTGTTCTTCAAAAAATTTTGACAATCTAGTAAATAAAATTTTCTCTAGTCCCTTTGAGAATATTGGTAATATAGAAATCGGCCTATAGTTACTCAAATTATTTTTTTCACCTTTCTTATGTATTACAGTTATCTTGGCAGTCTTCATACGCTGTGGAAAGGTACCGGTACTTAAGGAGAGATTATATATGTGTGTTAAGTATGGACTGAGTAGGTCGATAACAAAATTTATGGGTTGTAGTTTTAAACCATCTATGTCCTCACTCTTGCTCACCTTAAAGCATCTAAACACATTTATTACCTCGTATTCATTAGTTGGTGTGGCGAATAGGGAATTCTGTATGGGAGGGGGTAGGTAGGTGAGAGCGTCGTCATCATGTGTGCTTTCAACTAGTGTTATATGATTATAGACACATAATCAAAAGGGCTTCTAACGACGAGGAAAAATGTCCAAGTTTTCCGTCTCGAGGGTGGTATACAACACAAAATATATTGTTGTCATTCTGAACGGTTAACCCTTCAAAGTCCGGAGGGCCGAACGTGAATTTCCCAAGTATTGTTCCAGGAAACGAATTAAAATATAACTTGGAGATTCTCTTTGTCACTGCCAATTGAAGGTATCAGACATAATCGTACATCTAAGGGACCAACTAGTGCCTGTACGAAGACGGTCTGAGGAGTGCGGAACCGAGGCCAGGAACATTGAAGTAATACCACAGAGTGAGAAAAGTGTTCTACTAAGGAATCACTTTGTCTTCCTCCCTTCTATTTTTCACCGACCGAAATAAGCGTACAGCCCTCTTTAAGGTATATTATTCTTTTTCCTGACGCACGGATGAAGCGACGAGAGACCACAAAAGAAGTTATTCGTATTTGAATTGATCAAGCACTGCCTGCAGAGGACAACCACATTTGACATTTGTTCTGCTTTGACGCAAATGGGTTTAAACGCGCACTTAAAATACATTCCTGCATGTTATTTCCCTCATGCTAACGTACTCTTGGGTGCAAATGTCACCAAAATATTGATTAAAGTCATCTCCGAGCGGAACTTTGTATTGGCTATTCTCATGTGACACGTCGGCCCCGAAGCGAATGCGCCTAAAACAGCCTAGCCCCGGGCACCAACAGCCATAACCGTTGGACATATAAAGTTTATTCCTATCATATTCTAAAACAGACTGCGTGGCACGTTGAAAAAATTTTTTTGTAGATGTTTCTGAAAGGTATTTCTATTTAATTGGACATGAGCTCCAAATTATCACGCTGCCTTTTTTGACACCCAGCGTTGAAACAAGAAGGGTGTTTTTTTTTTGGCGGAGCGCGCACGAGACAGATTCGAGGTGATGACCTTTTGGTTCTGGGAGCAATCCATTCTTTCTTTTTTTCACGGGCCCGTGCAGGTGCGCGAGCTCGTGCCCTCCTTGTTCTCGTGGCTCCGCCCGTATTCGGCCAGATCGCCGGTCACGCCGATGGCACATAACTTCATATTGAGAACATCATACGCTAAAGCTATCGCAACTCTTGCCAATTGACTTGACTCTTGACTTCTTTGTGTTGACAAAACAAGAACTGCGTGGCCGTCGTAGCGTCCATGGGCTGGCTTTTCTTATTCTGACGGGATTGCAATTTTTGACGAATGTGCCTAAATTCTTGCACCTTTGACACTGGGGCCACTGTTTCTTTCATGAAAGAAATACTTCGTTGCTGCATCCAGAAAGCAACAACGCCATTTGGTGGCATAGCCCTACGTACAGATACAGCACAGCGTGCACAGCTGTTAGCAACCTGTACAGGCCACAGCGTTATTCAGGACGTTTGACACGGTTGAGTTTATTACTGCATGCTTGATTTCATAAGTAATGGTTTCGCCCGAAAGGGGAAGCATCGATTGCGATAGCAAATTAGTAGAGAGCTATACGAAGCAAGGATAGTAGTTTAATGGGCCGTATAAACTTGTAAACATTCGCTTACCAACTAAACAGACAACTACGGTGTCACGCGCGCACATGTAAACATGAACGCATCTCGCTCGCTGACCAGGAAACTCGCTGTGAAAACGCCGGCCTGAGAATGCGCCCCCGCTGCAGGGTTCAAATTGACCTTCGCGCTGTCTCTCGTCTCGTTTCAACGTGAACTAAACGTGGAACGCACGGCGCATACGACGCAGCCGGCACTCGACGCATGCACTTTGTCGCCATCGCAGATCACTTGGAAGATAAGGCCCGCTGGGCGCGCACTTCGCCCACATCGCAGACGACTTTCAAGATAAAGCGCCCGCGCGGCCGCGCTGCGAGCACCCGCCCCCCTTCCTCTCCGTGGCCTCGCCCCCGTGCCTCGCGCACGAAAGAAGACCGCGTGCTTCCGACCTGCCTTCCTCCCTCGCATGTGGCTACATTGGGCAGCGATTGCCGGCTCACCCTCGTGCGCTTTCACACGTACACACAGCGTACGGCGCGCGGCGACGATTTTATCGCTTTAGGACTTTATACGGAACCTCACGGCGACGGCGACACCGACGGCAGAAATGCACTTGGAGTGCCATTATAATTGCTATCGCAATAATAGCATATATGCATTGGTACGATGAACACTAGCATGTGGGACTTAGTTTGAAATCTGGGTGAACCGGAACCATTGCTTTGAATTCCATGCAAATGTCTCAAAGCTCACCGGTTTAATGGCTGCTGTTAAGAATGAGCGCTATAAATAAACAGCGGTGTATTGATAATGGACCGTGACGCGATGTTGCAGCGAATGTTCTCACTTACGCTACCTTTCTACTATTGTTTGTTCTGGGTATTCCATGTGATGTGAAGTTGAGGAGTAAACGACTTGGCACAACAAGCCTCGAACTGAAACATTGATTTTTTTCCATCGACAAGTTGGTCCCGCGAATTGTAGATGGCGCTGTCATGCCTTCACAATCTGTAAATTAGCTTTCAAAAAAGACTCGGGAACTTGCATCAAGATAACAGGGCAGCACATGGTACCTGAAAAGTGCCTAGTAGAAGTGCATTATTTTCAGGTCTGTAAAACGTGGACACAGAAAAAAATCACAGGCCTGCGTGGCACACTCAGCATAGTCAGAGCGGAAGCTGCTGGAGCGGCGCTAGAGTAGCTCCAATTTCGGCACCACGCACAACAAGGTTTTCGCGGCAAAGTGCCTTCGCCTCGATTTTGACGAGAACGATCTGAACTGACCGCCCGGCGTCGACGGCGAGGTGCGGCTTGTAATGCTCTCTGCACAGCAGCCTGCTGAGCCCGAGGATGCCTGGTTGTAGCCCAGTAGCGCACCCAGGATCTCTGCCAGGGGGCGGTTGACAGTTTGCCAATACCACCTAAATAGCACTAATTTCAATTTCTTCACGGGAAATAGTCAAAAAATGCGCTTTGCGAGTGTGCAGACGATTGCGCGTCTTAAATCTTAGTTGCAGTACTCAAATGCGCAAGGAAAGAAAAGGGGTTAAACAAAAGGGGGGTGGGTTAGGTCGGCTTCAGGAGGGTGGTACAAACCCCTCCCCCCCCCCTCCCCCCCCCCCCCCCCGTCGGTGCGCCACTGCTGTAGCCGCGCACGTAGCTCTACGATTCACTTCTTGAGCAGCGGTTCGTACCTTAATTGCGAGGAGACGCCATAACGTGTACCGAAGAGGTACCCATAATACGTGGCCCACATCTAACATCGGGATAGCGTTGATTGCGCGCCTAGTGTGAATCGTATCTTGTCGCACGCGGTGGTTGCAGGCACGTTAACTAGATGGCGCCACGATAATTTTTTTGTCGTATAGTCTATAGAACACTTGTACTTTGCGTATTGTGAGCATATATTTGTTTCTAATTATCTGTTACATTAACCTCGTCTTCTTTGATATGTGTCATTCCTATGTTTACATAACGTGTCAATTACTACATATTTATTTATTCTTACGCTGTATGTATTTCATTTGCTTGTATTTTGAACTTCAATTATTGTAAGCACCTTTCTTGTATTTGATTATTTGCTTCACTAACTTCGTGTATTCTGATGTCTGTTGCTGTTATGTTGCCATAATGTATTAGTTACTGCATTGTTAGATTACTAATAGAAGGTCCCTATGACTGTTCTTGTAACTCCTGGACCAATGATGAATGATGAAATAAATAAATAAAAAAATGCAAGGGCGTTCCAGTTAACTTTTTGAGGAAAACGCTGTTCTATGCATGGAAACCCAAAAGTAGCTGGAATGCCCATGCATTTCGTCGAACATTTTGAACATTAATATCTCGAGACTGGTTCCGTCCTGAGAATTCCTTCGAAGTGGATATGGCTTGCGAACTCAGCGGCTATAATTCGAAGATTGAAAGATGTGCCGTAAAACAAATGTATCAAAAGCTAATTAGCGTAATTATGTTAAGTATTCAATTATGCGTTTTGATTTTTCGTGGAAGTAATGGCCGCCTCTTCGAGTAGTTTAGATCAAGGATTATAATTGTGCTATTTGCCAGAGGCAGTATTTTTGAACATTGGGTGCAGCTAAAATACATATAACATACAACATATAAACACCTTGTTTTTACGTTGGGTATTACGTGGATTTGTCTGATCTTCGTGCTTGGGGCTTGAGACGTGGTTTTGTGGCTTTGTTCCTATGTATATATTGTAAGCACATTTCACGTACTTCATCGCTCTCATTTGTATATAGCCATCATCATCCCTGTTTCTCTTCTTCTTCGTGTTTGAGCCTCGGCCGTGCCGGTGGAATAAACGGGTCTGCCAGTGCTGCCTGTCCTGGTCGTCTTCCGTCTTTCAAAGTGGTGGAGGCGCGTCAAGATCCCGACGTCCTCCTGCGTTCCTGCCCTACCTGGAGCTACGTTCCGGTCGCCGCCTGCGCCCGGCCACCCCCACAGCTATGACCACCCGTGCGTCGGCCGCCGGCTCTATCGCTACCCCTGACGCTCCTGCTCCTACGACATCGGCTGCACTGACATCGTGCACCATTACCACCCCTCATCGTGATCCACCAGTCTTTGCGGGTCTCCGCGGGGAAGACGTCGACGACTGGCTCGACAACTACAACCGCGTGAGTTCGGCCAATGGGTGGACCGATAGACAGAAGTTGACTACCGTCGCGTTCTATCTGACCCACGTTGCGAAGACGTGGTATTTTAACCACGAAACTGACTTCACCGACTGGTCAGCGTTTACTACCAGCTTGCGCCAAATTTTCGCGTCTTCATCTGGCCGTTCAGAAGTCGCCAAACAGAAGCTCGCTGCGCGTGTTCAACTTCCGCAAGAGTCATATACATCGTACATCGAAGATGTCCTGGCTCTATGCCGCCGCGCCAACGTTGGAATGACGGAAGCCGAACGCATTCGCCATATTCTTAAAGGCATTGGTTCCATCGCATTCAACGCCTTAGCTGTCCAAAATCCTACCTCGGTTCAAGATATTACATCGACGTGTCAGCGCTTGGACGAGCTTCAGGCCCTCCGTCTTCACCGTGACAGCGACCTTCCCATGCCACCTCATTCTGATTTACGTACTCTTATCCGCCCTATTATTCGCGAAGGACTTCAGGAGCAGCAACAGCGGCGATCCACTGTTGTTCCCGCCCCATCGCCAACGTTCGACTTGCGCAACCTTGTGAAGGAGGAGTTGGCAGCCATGACGACACCGACGTCTGTTGCCCCAGCAGCGTTCCCGATGCCCACATACGCGGAAGTCGCTGCAATACCACCTGCTACTGTCCCTTCTGGGCCTCCTGACCTCACCTGCGGCCATTTGGCCTCTATGGGCGCCCGAGCACCTGCTGCACCTTCGTATACTCCGTGGCGTCCACCTCGTCCGGTCTGCTTTTACTGCGGTATACGGGGCCACATATCGCGTTACTGCCGTCGCCGCCAGCTGGATGTAAGCCGAGGCTATGCCGATTTCGAGCGAGACGAGAACCGCCGACACGACGCTTACTACCCAGGCCCGTCCGCTTTTACGCAGCGTCGTTCTCCATCTCCTCCAGCGTCTCCACGTCTGCCTCAGGGCTCCCGTTCGGCTAGACGACGTTCTCCTTCTCCCTACCGCCGCTCTGCATCACCGCTTCGCCCCATCTCCCGCCTTGCTGACCAACACTCGGAAAACTAAGGATTGCAGTTTTTGGAGGGAAAACTGCGTCCTGTCGAACTTCGGAAATACCTCCCTGTCGCCCGGCCAATATGCTATCTGTAACTCTCGAAGGTGTTCCTGTGCAAGCTCTCGTCGATACTGGTGCCGCTGTTTCCGTTCTGCGTAGTGATTTGTGCTCACGGCTCCGTAAAGTCAGAACGCCTTATCTTGGACCCGTTTTACGCGGCGCTAATAACGTACCCATTCACCCCGACGGAGAATGTACGGCTCGTGTTTTGATCGACGGCATTCGTCACCACATTGAGATGATTGTGCTACCCGCGTGCATCCATGAACTTATTCTCGGTTGGGACTTTCTGCATTCTGCCTCCGCTGTCATATCATGTAGGGAGAAAGTCGTCCACATCACAGATACCACGGATGCACCTATTTTGGAGTCATCACCCTCCATCTTGAACTTGGCTGTCGCTGCAGATTACGTCCTGCACCCTGGTCACGAACACATTGTAGCTGTCACATCCGCCCAGCTAACCGATGGAGACGCACTGGTTACCCCCTCTACACGCTGCACTTCAAGAGGAATTCTAGTCGCCCCTTGCCTCGTCCGGTTTGCATGCGGCCGAGCTCTCCTGTACGCCTGCAACACAACCCCAGATCCTGTGCTGTTGCCCAAAGGGATGACCGTGGCAACCTTCACCGACCCGCCACTGATCTCTGTCGCAGCGCTTTCCCCTTCTTCGTCACCAGTACCAACCTCAGGTTTGGATTCTTCTTCTCTCCGAGCCCTAATTGGTTCTGACCTAACCGCTGCCCAGTCGGATGCGTTACTCGCCCTTTTGGCTAAGCACAAATCCTGCTTTGATAGCTGTGCCACCGCATTGGGCCAGACTTCCGTAGCTGCACATCGCATCGAAACCGACGGTTCTGCAATTATACGCCGTCGCCCATATCGTGTTTCGCAGTCGGAACGGAAGATCATTGAAGACCAAGTTGATGACATGCTAGCACGAAATATTATACGACCTTCATCCAGTTCCTGGGCGTCTCCTGTCGTTCTGGTGAAGAAAAATGATGGTTCCGTTCGCTTTTGCGTTGATTATTGAGCGCTCAATAAGATTACACGCAAGGATGTGTATCCCATGCCTCGAATTGACGACGCCTTAGATACACTACAAGGAGCGGAATATTTTTCCAGCCTTGATCTGCGGTCGGGATATTGGCAAATTCCCATGAACGAGGCTGACAAAGAGAAAACCGCTTTCGCCACGCCGGACGGACTTTATGAATTTAATGTAATGCCATTTGGCCTGTGCAACGCTCCAGCCACGTTTGAGCGTATGATCGACACTGTTCTTCGTGGCCTTAAGTGGAAGACCTGCCTCTGTTATCTGGATGACATCGTTGTTTTTTCTTCCAGCTTCAGCCAACACCTACAGAGATTAGACGAAGTCCTCCAATGCCTTTCAGATGCTGGTCTCCAGATTAATACTAAAATGTGGTTGATCCCTCTTATATAGGAATCGGTATAGAACACGAAAGTGAAACGTGTCTTCACAGAAGTAGTGTAATGTTTATTGCACATTGATATATAATGTCTATTGGTGTTTTGTGGCTAAAGCGCCCTTAGGCGTTGATGCACCCACGCTGACGCCTGGTGGCACGTCTCCTCCATCACGACTACCAACGTCGATGACCATGAGCAACCGTCGTGCATATGGAAGCTGCACTACGCTGCACACGCTAGCACAACGCGAAAGACGAAGCACGTAACTGACACACTAATACAACGCGCAAGACAAAGCACGTAACTGAATCGTCACCGAGTCAAATCAGCGCGTACAGCGCGTCGTAATTGCAGCCTCCGCGATCAACTTCAGAAACATTTTCAGAGCTAATTGCGGAGGCCACGCTCCGCTGTGCTGAGTACGGTGAACGCCACCTAGGTGGCGTTGGTAGTGCTTCTTGATGCCAGCGTCCCTTCGAATGCTGGCATCGAGGCGTCGTAGTGCTAAGACCACCGAAGCGTTCACTGTCGGTGCGCGTTAGTGTCATAATGCAGTACTTCTCTTTTCTGCTCGTAGGCGGCGGCACCGCCCCGAGCAAGAGCGCGGGTACACGGAGGAGTGTTAGATATATAAGGCGCGTCTGTGTAGCTCTCTGCAAATGCGGTTGTGGCGCAATGGGTTAAACGCTCGGCGATCTATCGTCGCGGACCGAGAGGTCGTGGGTTCGATTTCCAAATTTTGCATGTTTGTGGAACTTTTTATTCTGGTTTCTTTCTTTGTATTATGTTCTATGACGTATTTCCGTGACGGAAATACGTCAGTGAAGTCTTGGTGGACCCCGGCATAAAACACTTTCGTGTTAAAAAGTGCACATTCGCCAGCAGAAGCATCAAAGTGCTGGGTCACGTCGTTTCAAAAGACGGCGTCCAACCTGACCCTGAGAAGATTGCTGCTGTGCTTCAATTCCCTTGCCCATCAAATAAAAAAAAACATTGCGCAGCTTTCTCGGCCTGGCGTCTTACTTTCGCCGTTTTATACGCAATTTTGCTACGATAGCAGCTCCTCTGCATAAGCTCCTGGTCACCGGCGCCTCTTTCACATGGTCCGAAGACTGTGAGTCGGCATTTCAAGCCCTTAAGAAACATCTCACTTCCGGACCGGTGCTTCGCCATTTTGATGAGAGGGCACCCACTATACTCCACACTGACGCAAGTGCGCAAGGCATCGGAGCAGTGCTTCTGCAACGGGGTCCCGCGTCGAAAGAGCAGGTTGTGGCGTATGCTAGCCGGACCCTCTCGCCATCTGAACGGAACTACACGATCACAGAGCAGGAATGCCTGGCTATTGTTTGGTCCATTCAGAAGTTTCGCCCGTATCTCTATGGTCGCCACTTCACCATCGTAACCGACCATCATGCTCTGTGTTGGCTGTCATCTATGAAGAACATGTCAGGACGCCTGGGACGCTGGATACTGCGCTTACAAGAATATGATTTCACGATAACGTGAAAGCAGGCCAATTCACAAATATACAACATGACCAAACGTACAAGTAAAGACACCCCTTGCCTTAACGCTAAAATAATGCAATAGTATCAATACTGGTGTTAGTGCAGTCGCAAAAAAGTTGACATGGAAATGATTTGAGGAGCGATTCTTTATGTAGTTTATTTTTCCTTAAGCTGAAAGCAATGTTCGTTTTTGTGGAAAAGAAAAAAAATAGCGTAGCTTGCACTGGCGGCGCAATGCTAAAGAGACAGCGGAGCTGATAAGTACCTAGCTAGTCCTGGCTTGTGGGCCAGGCTAAGCATTATCAACTCATCCCCAGCATTTCCAAGGATTCATTGATCATTGATAGATTATCGATTAGCTATTGATTGGCTATCGAGTGTCTATCGCAAGGTATTGGCCACGTATTTGGGCTAGGCTAAGCACTACCAAGTCATCCCCAGCATTTTCAGGAATTAATTGATTATTGATTTATTATCGACTAGCTATTTATTGGCTCCAATTACCTCTGGAGCCAGTCAATAGCTAGTCGATAATCGATCAATAATCAATAAATTCCGGAAAATGCTGGGGATCACAGGGAGAGGCCTTCGTCCTGCAGTGGACATAAATATAGGCTGATGATGATTGATTGATTGGCTATCAATTGCCTATCGAAGACTGACTAAGTTTAAGTAGTCCCAACCATGCTTGCTAGACTTAGCCAGGCTCAGCTTCGCTAGTTCACAGGTGTATGTGCCACTGCACTTGGACCCTTTCTGCACTGCTGCCAGGATCGGCCCACATTTTTGGATTCAGCAGACACATTACGCCCGGCTCAAACAGCTCTGTTAAAAATGAGAACTTCATGTGTTTTCCTAATTTCATCGATAAGATATACAGTCATCTTTCTCGCACATGTCACTTCACTTCAGCTTGCCACAGAATGCATTGAACCATGCAATGCATAACGTTCGCGTGTGCTCGAAGGCCTACCTAGGCCCTTTATTGAGCGGGTCCGAGTCTGGCCCGGGACCGTGGCTTTAAGCCCGAGTCAGGACCGGGCCTGCAGCCTCAAGCCTGAGCCCGACCCGGGCCCACGGCTTTAAGCTCGGGCCCGGCCCGAGCCCGCCGACAAAGGCTGCGGACGGCCCGGCACGGCCCGCGGGCCGGACCGGGCCCTTTTCACTTT
The DNA here is from genome assembly GCF_013339745.2 of Dermacentor silvarum. Classification (NCBI taxonomy): domain Eukaryota; kingdom Metazoa; phylum Arthropoda; class Arachnida; order Ixodida; family Ixodidae; genus Dermacentor; species Dermacentor silvarum. The sequence goes on from NW_023606388.1 coordinate 51,436, forward strand.
GTATTCGTTGTATCTTTCACTTTGTGTTCGTTGGACCACGTTTTTCACTTTGTATTCGTCGTATCCATCTTGGTGGTGCTGTCCGTCGATGCGGCAAACCGCCTGACGAAAGATGGCAATTGACTATCTGCAGATGCGGTTTTCCATCAACGTCTTAGGTGTCGATACCGACGCCCTCGAAGAGTGGCGGCAGCCTCTCGATGCGTTGAATTGACCCAGACCATTCGTTTGAGAGACAGGAATGCCTTCCGCACCAGCAGGGCAATCCATTGATGAGGCCTTGGGAGCACCACTGCCTTTAGGGAACTTCAAAACATCTGTGCTGCAGGTATCTCCTGGATAGGAGTCAGCGCACGACAGGTACACGATGTTGTTCAGACACCCTTTACGTGGGGAATCTTGCAGCACTTGAAACATTGCAGGGGCATGGGAACGAATGGTTGTAATGGATGGCGGACATGTCCTAATTTGACGTGAGAAGAAAGGCTGTCACGTTCGAAAAAGAAACCTTCGCACAGCGCGTGTTTCCATTCTGGAAATCTTCGAAATAAAATTTCCTCTTGTACTTAGGTAGGTTAGTATTGGCAAGTGGGCATTTGGAATGGCCTCGTAGACGTCATAAAGGACACCCGCAGTACCATCACCACCGGCAGGGATCATTGATCATACATTTACATTGTCGAATTCAGGAATATTACGTATGCCTTGTCGGGTGGCACGGTGTAACACCTGAGCTGCACGGAACATTTGCCGCGATTTTATTCTCACGTCTTTAACCTCACCGGGTGCAATATTCTCGAGCAACAGAAATGGCAGGCCCTGCCTATTTAAGAGCCGGAAATTGGTCGTCGGGTTCACGGGCATGAAGAGCCCAGTGTGCGGCCAGCGCTGCAGTACACTCTTCGTGCACGGGAGAATCACTTGCCGACGATTATGCCTGCCGTAGTCTTCTTTTTGCTGTCCTGCTCATCGCGAGTTTGAAGTCATTCTCCGAGCAATCGTAGTCCTTCAAGCATAACTCAGGCTGTCTGGATCGCTTGACGCGCTTCCACGTTTGCTGGATGCTATACGACTTGACGGCTGTGCACCAGCAAGGTCTTCAGAGGTCTCTTCATCTATTGCCGCAAGGAGGGAGCGGTAGCTCCCAGAATTGCAGGGAAACAAATAAAACAAGTTGAGAAAAGAAGTACAAATGAAAAGAAGTACAAAGAAATACAAGGTTTCTTTGTTTGATTGCCTCCGAGATTGGCTCACACCCACTGTGGGGGATTTGTGAAGAATCAGGCGATTTAAGAAAAAAGATTATACGACTCTAAAAAGAAGTACTATTGTTACATTTTGAATAGGTAAAAAGAGTGACGTGCGGTTGTTAAGCGCTGTTTCATATTCTCGTAATCTTGCACCAACCAGCCCAAATGCGTGCCCTAATACAAGTCAGATAAGATTTGAGAATTTAACAAGGAAATAGTCCTGATTTACTTATATACCTCAGAATAACTGCACCAAATCCTTACTATATTGTCCCAGAGAAGAGGCTCCCAAAATGTAATATCGGGAATCATTATGTTCAATCCAGTACCATAAAATAGGCCTTCTAAAGTACGTTTTCGCAATGACGGAAAACGGCAACATGACGCGAAGAAGTGTTTTTTTGTCTGATCCTCACCACAGTATGAGCACAAGGATAGGGAGTCAAGCCAGATCGAGGCAGATAATCGTTTAATGTAGATATTGGACATTGGAGCTTGGTATAAAGAGGACTTCAATCTGTCTATAATGGCAGAAGTCTCTGCTCAAAGGAAATATGAGGTGTCGGTAATCAGTTAAATTTGTTATTGATAGGTCGCAGGAGTCTTGCAAGAGTAATTGTCTACTGAACCTAGGAGCATTTATGAAAGCTGATACAGGAAGGGTCGCGAGATTTGCACCACCAAGAGAAGCTCTCTCCACGCTGTATGCTAAATCATCCCTGACTAATAATTTGTGATCAGGCACCCATACCAACCGAATTTATGTTAGGTAATGAGTTATTATATAATGAAATTTACGGGAAATAGCGGAGCCACCACTTGCAGTGACAGCTGAATATAAAGATAAAGAATCCGTTAATATAACAACTTGCCAGATTGATCAGTTCACATTTCGTAGGGCCAATGTAACCGCCAGAAACCGCTAAATATAATGGTATGTATTCAAGAAGTTTTAAAGGGAACAACCAGTGAAGAGCAGAAGAGAAAATTGCGATACCCGTTTTTCTTGTTTTAGTGATTCATCTGTCGGTATGACGGCGTTTATATTAAGCGCTATTAAGTGATTTTTAATAGCACGTTTATATATTGTAAGAAATCTGTTTCGCGCTGTTCGGATATATATCGTGAAATATCACTTCAAGATTCTCATTCTTACTGCCAGTTGAAGGTATCTCACATCTCACATAATCGTAAATCTAGGGGACAAACTAGTGCCTGTACGAGGTCGGTCTGAGGAGTGTGGAACCAAGGCCAGGAACATTGAAAAAATATTACAGACTGAGAAAAGCGTGTTACTAAGGAATCACTTTGTCTTCCTCCCTTCTCTTTTTCACCTACCGAAATAAGCGCACAGCCCTCTTTAAGGTATATTATTCTTTCTCCTGACACACGGATGGAGCGACGAGAGACCACAAAAGAAGTTATTCGTATTCGCATTGATCAAGCTCTGCCTGCAGAGGACAACCACATTTGACATCTTTTCTGCTCTGACGCAAATGGTTTTAAACGCGCCCTTAAAATACGTTCGTGCATGTTACTTTCCTTATGCTAACGTATTCTTGGGTGCAAATGTCACCAAAATATAGATTAAAGCTATTTCCGAGCAGAACCCTGTATTGGTTATTCTGATCTGACACGTCCGCCGCGAAGCGAATGCGCCTAAAACGGACTGCCTGGCACATTGAAAAAATGTTTTTACAGATGTTTCTGAAAGATATTTCTATTTATATGGATGTGAGCTGCAAATTATCACGCTGCCTTTTTTTGACACCCAGCGCTGAAAAGAGAACGGTGATTCTTTTTGGTAGAGCGCACACGAGGCAGATTCGATATGACGACCGTTTGGGTCTGGGAGCAATCCATTCTTTCTTTTTTTTTACGGGCCCGTGTATGTAGGCGAGCCAGCTCTAGCCCTCCAAGTGCTCGTGGCTCCGCCCGCACGCTACCAGATCGCCGGTCACGCCGATGGCACTGCCGTTAAAACTTCATATTTAGAACATCATACGCTGAAGCTATCGCAACTCATGCCAATTTACGTTCTATGACTTTGTGTTCACGAAACAAGAACTGCGTGGTCATCGCAGCGTCCACGGGTTCACTTTTCTTATTCTGACGGGATTGCGATTTCTGTCGAATGTGCCTCAACTCTTGCACCTTGACACTGGGGCCACTGTTTCTTTCATGGAAGAAATACTTTGTCGGTCCATGCGGAAAGCGACTAGGCCATTTGGCGGCATAGCCCTACATACAGCTACAGCACAGCGTGTACAGCCGTTAGCAACCTGTACAGCCCACAGCGTTATTCAGGACGGTTGACATTGTTCAGTTTATAACTGCATTCTTGCTCTCACAATGTGATTATTTGATAGGATTTTCTTTCACGCCTTAACGCAATCAGCAACTGCGGGCGGGGAAGTGTATCTCTATTTTTCACCCCAACTCCCTTTTGAGGAATGTCTCCCAAAATTGGTCTTCGCAGAAGAGACAAACATTCATCCGTATTCTGCTGCTTCTTACCTGTATCCTTAGACACCAACTCATACGCCACTTTAAATTGTCTATTATATTGTATTTGTAGTATATATTGTAATAAATGTGTTTAGCGCTGTTCGTATATATAAATTCAAATATAATTTAATGATATAATAGTAATCTTTATTTCTCTCTTTCCATAGAACACATAGCATAGAATGAATACATACCATAGAATGAGAGCGGACGTAAGGGTACAAGCCGCATGTGAGCGGCTTGAGAGAACCCCCTTGCGACCCACATGACAATATGGCGAGGAAACAGCTTAATCATGACAAGCGTAGAGGAATACTGAAAACATTGGAATACATTCTGAATTTGCGAACGTACAATGGCAAAGATACGTACAAGGGCAAAGGTACAGTAGGGATCAGTAAGAAAATATGCCTACAGAATAGACAACAGCGTTTGTGTATTTGTTAACATTGTGTGTTTTACCAAAGAATAACAGAACATACAAAAAAGAGAATAAAATACCATCCATTAGAGCAGGAGCGGCAAAACACTAATTAACTTATTTTTCGATATTTCTGCCACTGAGATGTTATTCCGTTCAAGTGTGCTAAGTTAACGAGGAAGTTTATAGGCGCTTGATTGAAATCGGTACACAGTCCGACAAAACGGTGTAGACCAAGCGGTGCAACGGCGTGCATTGTACATAGACACGTGACTTTGAAGGTTGAATAGTGTCAACATATCTGCGTCGTTTGTTCTAATACCATTCTTGCATGTACATAAGAAATAACCTGAAGGCATAAAGATTAGGCACTTGAATGATGTTAAACTCGGAATAACAGTTTTCTGTTTGGGCATACCGTGGCAGGCTAGCAACTAACCTTATTGCATGTTGCTGAGTAACAATTATCTTGGATAAATTATGCTTCGTACTTGTGCCCCACACAGTGTGGCAATAGTTAAGTATTGGAACTAAGAATGCGTTGTGGATTATCGGTTTAATTCTGTTTGATAGCACATAGCGTTGGCGACATAACACCTAATTCAATTTGTTCATTTTTGATCGGATGTTATTAATTTGTGCATCCCAAATAAGCGATTCCGGGAAGTTTACTCCCAGCCTTTTGATACTGTGCACGATTTCAATATATTTGTGCCCAAACCGAAGCATAATATCTTTTACAACTTTGCTTTTCGCTTGAAATACAATGTCTTTAATTTCGCTTGTGTTCACCTTTAGGTAATTTTCCTGCGACCACTGACACATGTATTGCAAAAACTCATTACCTGTAGAGGATAAGTCATTTTCTCTTCTACCCGTAATGAGCACCGTAAGGTCATTAGCAGGCGGTAAGGTTCACTCGTAGCGTAGTTTAATATATATTATTTAAGTGAACTAAAATAACAAAGGGTCTAAGATGCTACCTTGCGGCACGCCCGATTTTATGTATTGGCCATCAGACAGAGCATCATTGTGTGCTACAATTTGTTTAGGATGTTGAAGGTATGACCGTATCAAAGAATTAGGAATCCTGCTTATACTACAGTGGTTTAGTTTATTTACTAACAAGTCATGATTGATTAAATCAAAGACTTTGGAAAAGTCAATATACATTCCGAGGAGCTTGTCTTCAAATGCATTTATTATGAGTTCCTTTTGCTTGAGCAGTGCCAATTCAGCGGATCTTTTTGGTCTGAAGCCGAAGTGATCATTCGGCAAAACGGAATGCTTATCTAAGAAATTAGTTGTTCTCGTGTAAAACATTTTCTCGATACCTTTAGAAATTACCGGTAGACTAGAAATTGGCCTATAATTTCACAATTCAGTGGTATCGCCTCCTTTAGTATCACAATAACTTTTGCAATCGGCATCTCCTTAGGAAATACTCCACTACTGAGACAAAGGTTGAATATGTATGTTAAGATTGGGGCTAACAAAACAATTACATGATTTAGAGGTTTTATTTCAAACCGGTAATACCTAAAGCCCTACTGTTTTTAAGATTTCGGAATACAAAAATTATTACATTTTCGGATGTAGGTTACATAAACCATGACATCGAGACTCCTGGTGCTTTGTGAATTGACGTGTTTGTCGAATGAGTAGGAGAGCATAGTGTATTTGTGATATTCGCAAAGAAATTGCCAAAGGCATTCGAGAGATCCTCCTCTGTCAGCACAGCACCATCGCTCATAATGCACTTTGGGCCAATGTTGTTGTGATGTCCAAGTGGTTTACCTAGTTGATGCCATCGATGCTGAGGGTTCGTGCTAGAATTATCTAAAAACGAAAAGCTGAAGTATTCGTACTTGGCTTGACGTAGTTTGTTGTTCAAGATATTGCGATATTTTTTTATATCAAGAAAATTTCATGGGATCCTTGGATTTAATGTATCGCGCATATAGCTTCGTTCTTTTTTCGATTTTTTCAATAAGGCGTTCGTTATTCATGGTTTCCTGGATTTTATTTTGCGACAGAATTTCAAAGGAAAGCAATTTTGATATATGTGTTTTATCACAGTCATGAGTGCATCGTAAACACAATCTGCACCAGATAGTGACAATTTATGGGAGAAGTGGGCTGCACATATTTCATTACGAAAGGTGTCGAGGACTTTTGAATCAATGCAGTGATAATAAGACGCCGGTGATTTAGATGCAATTTTTGGGGTGGTATTAGCAATAAAGGCAAATACCGGAAAATGATCACTGATGTCAGTTATCAAAGTTCCTGAAGTTATGGTGCTTTTATTGTTGTTAGTGATAATTAAATCTAAAGCAGATGAAGTCGAACAAGTTACGCGCGTTGGTGAAGTAATTACTTTTACAAGAGCGTAAGAATCAAATAAAGAAGCAAATTCGGTCTGCACTGGTGACGCGGTTCGCATATCAATATTCATATCACTGGAAAGGTATAGCACATGCTCATTTATTTGATATTGGCTTTATTTTCACCATTTTTTGGCACACCAATACAGAAAAAAATGTACATAAATGGTGAGGATAGCGGGAAAAAAGCTGCTCTTTAGCAGCTTGACTAGCCCCGCCACCCCCTGTTTACAACGACAGCAACGGAAACAAGCACCCGGAGAACAATTTCAAAGCAATTTTTTTTTCTTTTCAGGCTCATACAAACTAATGCAAAATAGTTTTCATGTTTTAAGCACAAAGAGTTCGGGATATCATAATTAAATTAGCGTTTTTTGATAACGTGCGTAAACTTTCATCTGTTAGTTTAAACTTATTTAGTGTGCTCGGAAGACAATACTGCAATAGTTGCAGTCCATAATTTGTTCGCGGCCGGGGGATATACCAATGGTTGGTGTGTCTGGTTAAGCGTGAGGAGGGATTAAGAGTTAAATTTGCTAAAGTGCGAATGTGGCTGCCTTTCTGAATTAATTCGGACCTAAAAGCTGTCAAGAGGTGATATTCGTATAGGGTTGTAACTTTTAAAACATTGAACTTAGCAATAATTCGGACGTGTGCGCAGTGTACGGCAAACCTGCAATGCAACGCAAGGCATTTTTTTGCAATGTGATTAAGTTGTGCAAGGAGTTCTTCGTACCGGTAGCCCAAACTAGATGGCAGTAACGCAAATGAGGAGAGAAAAGAGCGTTATATAGGATAAGCTTTTGTGGCACTGGCAGTATGCGCTGACATTTTCGCAGGATACCTACGGTTTTACTCAGTTTATTTCTTATGTAGTCTGTGTGGTGTTCCCAAGACATATACTCGTGAAACACAACTCCCAGTGTCTTTGCAGATGACGAAATTTCTATTCTAAGATTATTTATACTTAGGGAATTAAGCGTTTTGCATGATGTAGATTTGGCCCGAAAAAGAACAGCTTTTGTTTTAGCACAGTTAATACAGAGTGAATTCTTTACTGTCCAAGTGTGTAGTCTGTTTAATGTGTCATTTGCTGATGCTATGATGGTGTCGGCATTCGTTCCTGTAAAAAATAAACTCGTATCGTCTGCATAAATTACGTATTGTGCTGAGGTATCTATACTTACAATATCATTTATGAAAATAATAAACAGAAGTGGACCGAGTATGCTGCCCTGAGGTACACCATATCTAATTTTTTCTAGCTCCGACAGTTCTTTGTTTATGGACACACTTTGGTATCGATTGGTCAAGTAGCTTTTAATAAATTCTAGTACAACACCACGAATTCCGTAGCAACTCAGTTTTTGTAGTAACGTTACATGATTTATGGTATCGAAGGCCTTTGAAAAATCTACGTAAATTCCTAAAGTTATTCTTTTTGCCTCGATATTGTTTAGGATGAGTTCTTTTTGATATAGTAACGCGCTTTGTGTCGAAAGACCAGGTCTAAATCCATACTGTGAAGGCGTTATAACTGAGTGTTCTTCAAAAAATTTTGACAATCTAGTAAATAAAATTTTCTCTAGTCCCTTTGAGAATATTGGTAATATAGAAATCGGCCTATAGTTACTCAAATTATTTTTTTCACCTTTCTTATGTATTACAGTTATCTTGGCAGTCTTCATACGCTGTGGAAAGGTACCGGTACTTAAGGAGAGATTATATATGTGTGTTAAGTATGGACTGAGTAGGTCGATAACAAAATTTATGGGTTGTAGTTTTAAACCATCTATGTCCTCACTCTTGCTCACCTTAAAGCATCTAAACACATTTATTACCTCGTATTCATTAGTTGGTGTGGCGAATAGGGAATTCTGTATGGGAGGGGGTAGGTAGGTGAGAGCGTCGTCATCATGTGTGCTTTCAACTAGTGTTATATGATTATAGACACATAATCAAAAGGGCTTCTAACGACGAGGAAAAATGTCCAAGTTTTC
>NW_023606389.1:0-60001 GCF_013339745.2 Dermacentor silvarum
GTTCTTCGAAGCTTGAGGCAAACACAACAACGTCGTCCAAATAGACTAGGCAAGTCTGCCACTTCGAGCCTGCCAGTACTGTATCCATGACGCGTTGGAAAGTCGCAGGTGCCGAGCAAAGACCAAACGGCATGACCTTGAACTCGAACAGTCCGTCTGGTGTTATAAACTCAGTCTTCTCCCGGTCCCTCTCGTCGACTTCGATTTGCCAGTAGCCGGTTTTGAGGTCCATCGACGAAAAATACTTTGCGTTGTAGAGTCGATCCAAGGCGTCGTCAATCCGTGGGAGGAGGTATACGTCCTTCTTCGTGATCTTGTTGAGGCGACGATAATCGACGCAGAAACGTAGGGTTCCATCCTTCTTCACTAACACCACGGGGGACGCCCACGGACTCTTGGACGGCTGGATGATGTTGTCGCGTAGCATTTCGTCGAATTGTTGCCTTATGGCTTCGCGTTCGCGCGCCGAAACTCGGTACGGGCTCTGACGGAGTGGGCGGACATTTTCGTCGGTGATGATGCGGTGCTTGGCGACAGGGGTTTGTCGAACTTTTGACGACGACGAGAAGCAGTCCTTGTATTGCAGGAGCAGAGCTTTTAGATGTTCTTTCTTATGCCTGGGAAGGTTCTGATTGACGTCGAAAGTTGGTTCAGGTATTATAGTCGTAGTTGCAGGTGCACTGGAATCCGTGAAGGCGAAAGCACTCCTGGCTTGTACTGTTTCGTCGATGTAGGCGACCGTGGTGCCTTTGTTAATGTGCTTGTATTCAGGGCTGAAGTTCGTGAGCATCACATTTGCTTTCCCTGCACGTAGCTCAGCTATGCCTCTAGCGACGCAAATTTCACGGTCGAGCAGTAGGTGATGATCGCCCTCGATGATGCCCTCCATGTCTGCAGGCCCTTCGGTACCTACGGAAATCATTACGCTGGAGTGAGGCGGAACGGTGACTTGTTCTTAAGGCACATTCAAGGCATGGTAACTTATGCTTGTATCCGGTGGTATCGCCTTGTGCGTTGAAAGCGTTATCGGCTTGGACCTTAAGTCGATGACTGCACCGTATTGGTTTAGAAAGTCCACGCCTAGGATGACATCCCTGGAGCAGTGCTGCAGGATTACGAAGCTCGCCGGGTAAGTGCGGTTGTTTACCGTGACTCGGGCTGTGCAGATTCCAGCCGGCGTTATTACGTGGCCTCCCGCTGTCCGGATATCGGGTCCTTGCCAGGCCGTCTTCACCTTCTTGGCGGCGAACGCGCCACTGAAGACGGAATAGTCGGCGCCAGTGTCGACGAGAGCGGTGACGTTATGACCATCGATTAGCACTTCTAAGTCGGTAGACCGTCGTCTAGCATTGCGGTTAAGTCGTGGCGTCGGATCACGGCTGTGTCGGCTTGCTCCGCTGCTGCTACGTCGCGTCGGCCGGTCTTCTCGCGGAGGCGAGGTCCTATCAAGGCTGTTGCTAGGCGGCGTGCTGATATCTCGTTGTCATGATTCGCGAATCGTCGTCGTCGTCGGCGGCGGCGGCGGAGGATCTTCGGCATTGCGTCGTACAGCAACCGCACCTCCATCGGTTGCTGCCTTTAGTTTCCCGGGTAAGGGCTGGGAGATCGGCCCCGGGTGGGACCGGTGTACTGACGGCGATGCGGCGAGATGTTGCGTCCTGGTGACGGCGCGCGTCAGGGTCATCGGGGTTGCCACTGGGCTCCGGCGAGGTAGTCGGCAATGTCGCGCGGTCGTTCACCCCGCACTGGACGCGGCGCGTTGACGGCGAACCCTCGTAGGCCCATCTCGCGGTATGGGCATCGGCGGTAGATATGATCAGCTTCCCCGCAGTGATAGCAGAGCGGGTGGTGGTCGGGGGCGCGCCAAATATCCGTCTTTCTCGGGTAGCTGCGCTGGACGACGGACGGGCGTGCTGGCGGCGGCGGTGGTGGACGTCTGAACTGCGGCGTTACGGGGCCCTGGCGCGAGCGCGGAGGGGGGCCTTGACAACGGGCGACGGCGGCGTAGGTCAGCGCTCCGGCTAGCGAGTCCTAGCGATTGCTGGATTTCCTCCCGCACGATATCGGCGATGGAAGCAACTTGATGCTGCGACGACGGTAGCAACTTCTGCAGCTCTTCGCGTACTATCGCCCTGATGGTGTCTCGTAGGTCGTGGGAGAGTCCTTGGACTTCGGCGTAATGTGGCGTCGAACGGCGACTGTATTGCCGGTTGCGCATGTCCAGTGCTTTCTCGATCGTCGTAGCCTCTGAGAGAAAGTCTTGGACTGTCGTTGGTGGATTCCGCACCAGTCCGGCGAATAGCTCCTGCTTAACTCCCCGCATGAGCAAGCGAACTTTTTGTCTCCTGGCATAGCGGGGTCTGCGTGCCGGAATAATCGAGTCATTTCTTCAGTGTACATACCGATGCTCTCATTCGGGAGCTGTACACGGTTTTCCAACAAGGCTGCAGCTCTTTCTTTACGGAAGACGCTCGTGAAGGTGTCCAGGAATGCGCCTCGAAAGAGGTCCCAGGTTGTTAGTGCAGGCTCCCTATTCTCGAACCAGGTTCTGGCGCCGTCTTCAAGCGAGAAGTAAACATGGCGCACCTTGTCGTCGTCACTCCATTTGTTGAACGTCGAGGTCCTCCCATATTTCTCCAGCCATGTTTCAGGGTCTTCAGCCGATGATCCACGAAAGGTCGGTGGCTCCCGAGGTTGTTGCAGCAGGATGGGGGACGCTGGTGCTGCCATTCTGGTTGTTGACTTGGCCTTGATAGCAGTGGTCTTTTCGGGAAGAAGTCCGTACTCCGGCAGAAGTCCTTGCTGCCTACGACTAGCTCGCTGTTCCTTGGCGACGTTGGTCTCGTCCTCCGGTTTCGGGCTTGGGTCGCGGCTTTGCGGGGGCGTTCGGTGCATGAAAGAACTAGCACCTCCACCAGGGGTGCGATCTTGTACGCGTTCCAAAATGGAACGGAGGCGTTCCGTTCCATCGAGCCGCACACGATTGGTCAATTTCAACCGCGACGTTCAAATTGACCAATCGTGTGCGGCTCGATGGAACGGAACGCCTCCGTTCCATTTTGGAACGCGTACAAGATCGCGCCCCTGAACTCATGTAGTAGTGACGGTAAAGAAAACAGTCGTAAAACTGTGTATGACGAAACTGGTTGTTTATTGGGCAAACCTGTGCCCACAAAAGCAAGCTACACTCAAAGCACAACGATAGCGGCGAACACAGTCGGCGATCGTCGAAAATCTGATAACCGGCGCCGCGCGTCGGCTTTTATACCTGAGTCATCGAAGGTTCCAGATTAATCCCTGATGCCAGCGTGTCTTCCAGAAAGTTCTAGACAATTCGTGTCGGTCACACAATCAGATACCATAAGCGTCGGTGAAAACAGGCAACGAAAAGAAGCATCGATAACGTTCTAGAAACTTCTGATACAGGCGCGTCCTGCGCCGAGCGATAACGTTTAACATTTGTAAGCCGGTGGAAAGCGGCCACTGGCGAAAGATAAACATGTATACGTGTCAATATCGCCAGGTCGAAGGGTGTTAGCATCCAAAATTTCAGACGTCCTTACACACTGGCTTTATGGGTTACCTATGTGGCGATGGCGTGAAGTGTCCGAAAAATCAGATGTCTCAAAAAGTGGACGTCTGATGCGTGTTCCTATATGTTGCACTGCCTTAAATGCACCAGTTCTGCTCTGTAAAATGCGCATGGGCCTCCTCGACACCGACCATGCCACCGCACATTGGCACTACCAGATGAAAAACGTGACCCGCCGCGGTGGCTCAGTGAGCTAAGGCGTTGCTCTGCTGAGCACGAGATCGCGGGATCGAATCCGCGATGTTGGCATTTCGATAGAGGCGAAATGGAAGAAGGCCCGTGTGCTTGCGTTGTAGTGGACGTTAAAGAACCCCAGGTGGTCAAAATTAATCCGGAGCCCTCCACTACGGCGTGCCTCGTTATCAGAGCTGGTTTTGGCACGTAAAACGCCACAAAGAAGAAGAGGAAAAACGTGAAATTCTGCAATGCAGTTTCACTGCAAAACAAGACAATATGCAAGTGGCAGGCCTCACTACAGTCGAACACCGTTTATAACGAACATGATAGTTCCGCGAAATGCGATCGTTATATCAGCAATTCATTATATATGGACTCGCCCTTAAAAACGCTGAAAAAGTAACCACACTGAAGCTTGCCTCAGCAGTTACAATTCGGCAGCCCTTTGGTCCAATAACGAGACTTTCAATATCACTTTAGTTCCCGGTGCATTCCCGCACCTTCTTGTAAATTTCCGTTAGAAATGATAGGACGAAACGTGGCGTTGTGTAGCTCTTTCAAAATGGCTCCCCCTTCCGATCACTTGTCATTTCGAAACTCAAGCGCAGCCGCAATATTTCATTCGAGAGCGTTATATATTTTACTACCCGCGGGACATGGCTATTCCGCACATGGCAGCGAAGTATTCTAGTTGGCCGGAAGCGTGAACTTCGGAAGATAGTGCGGCACGCTGCCAGTCTGCGAAGTTCTCTGACATCATGGTCTTGGCATTACAACTGCGTGCCAGCCACACACGGGCCGTAAAATTACGTTATCTATGTCGCTTCGCGTTAAAAGAATGCGATGTTCGAAAGGTAAAACATCACCCTTATCAGCAATCGGCAACACGTAAACGAAGCGCCTGTCATATGTAAGTGCCGCGTGGTGCCGCTGGAGGATCGGAGCGGCCACCCAAGCTCTGGGAAGAAGTGAACGGGTGCACGGAGCACGGCGGCACGAGGGGCGATCTCGCAGCGTTCGAAATAGGCGGGCAGCAGTTCCGAGCTCCTGGGGTGAACGATGCGAGAGGTCCTGCCAGGCGAGACGTCCGTGGCAAGGTGCGCAGGATCGAGGAGTCGAGCGAGGACGAGGGCGTCCGAGAAACCAGGGTTCCTGCTGCCAGTGCTCGAGACGCTGGCTGACCAGAGTGCCGCCGGTCCCTGAGCTGCTGCACCTGAGCTGTGCCGAGCAGCGTTCGTCTGGCACAGATGTTGCTGTGCTAGACGCGGTCCTCACATGCGACCGCCGCACGTGGATTGCGAGCGGCGTAGGAGCTGGGCACCGAGGTCGTGCTGGACAAGGCGTTCCCTGGCTGCTGCCGTTGCTGCTCCTGAGCGTGCCGAGCCCGACAACCGTGCTGGACGGTGTCGTGTTGTCGAGGGGTCGGAAGAAGATTGAGAGACGTCTGACACTGGCGAGTACTAATGAGCAACACGTTTATTGTACGCCATGTTAGTCTCTTCTCCCCAAGCCCCTTGTAGCCGTCCCAGCCTTCCTAGCAGTGGGGCTCCCAACCAGGTATGTGGCGCCCTCTCTGGAAAGCGTCAGGAGTTCCCATAACACGACACCTTCCCCGTTTGAGAAGACACGCCCTCAGCTTGCTCATAGGTTCAGGCGTTGCGGTGGTCTAATGTCTCGGCCACTGCGGGTGGTGTAGTTGGCTTCTTCAGAACAGCCCGTTCCTGCTTGTTTCGGTGGTGCAGTTCGGGAACCTCTTGCAGATGTGCTTTTGTGCGACGAACGCTTCCTTTGGCCGTTTGCACAACATAAGATCTCGGTGCGTTTGACTCTCCAACGATGGTTCCTTGTTGTTGGTTCTGAACACTGTACCTGGCTTTAACGGTGGCCTGTCTCTTGTTTTACGCCTCCTGTTGTAGAGTTTGGCTTCTCGCCCACGAATGACCGCATTGTTTTGCCGGAACTGATTCTGGTATTCCCACTTGGGCTCAAGTGTTTCAGGCAGAGTAGGGACGTTTGTTTTGAGCTTGCGGCCCATGAGAAGCTCAGCTGGCGAGTAACCCTCGGGTCCAGGTGTAGCTCTGTGGGCAAGAAGGCCTTCCGCAACATTCGTGGATTCACGGATAATGTTCTTGGCAGTCTGGACTGCTCTCTCAGCTTCGCCATTGCTTTGCGCGTAATGCGGGCTGGAGGTCACATGTCTTACACCCCAACTGCTCATAAATTGCAGGAACTCGAGTGAGCTGTACTGCGGGCCATTGTCGGACCTCAAAATGTCCGGAATGCCATAGCGAGCGAACAAATTACTAAGGAACTGCACCACATGTTTGGTTTGCGTTCCACAAAGCTCTTCCAGTTCAAAAAACCTTGAGTAGTAGTCAACAGCTACTATGTAGTTCCTCCCTTCGTGGTGCAACAAGTGTGTGCCTACCACTTGCCACGGGCGTTCTGGGAGCGGTGTCTGAAGCAAGTCTTCATTTGCCACAGGACGGTGCTTTGTGCAGGTGGGGCATCTTCTCACGTACGTTTCAACGTCCTGGCTGATTGCTGGCCACCACGAAGACTCCCGTGCTCTTGCTCGGCATCTCACAACGCCTTGGTGTCCTGTGTGTAGTCGCTGCAGAACTTCTTTGCGTAATGAAGGGGGAAAGACTATCCTTGTGCCCCGAAGTAGAAGTCCCTGTACGACAGACAGTTCATCGGGCACACTTGCATACTTGCGCACCTCAGGTGCCAGCATTTCTGCTTTTGGCCATTTGGTAGTGCAGTAGTGCATGACCAGTGATGTCGTTGCATCTTTTTGCAGCTCGATTTTGGTCCTGTTCAGCATCTCAGTTGATGCTGGCAGCTGCTCAATGGTCAGAAGTTCGTACTCTTCTATGACGGATGCAAGGTGTTTGCCGGAGCACTGCAGCGGTTTGCGCGACAAGATATCATCTGTGTGCATGTCCTTTCCTGGTATGTGTGAAATCGTGAAGTCATACGCAAGCACACGCATGCGAAAGCGCTGCAGTCGCGGTGTCATTTCGTCAATGCGTTTTGTTGAGAACAAAGGCACCAAGGGTTTGTGATCAGTCTCTATACTGAACTGCAGACCGAGCACGTACATCCTGAAACGTTCACACGCCCATGTTATGGAAAGTGCCTCCTTCTCCACCTGAGCATACTTTTGTTCTGTCGGTGTCATTGCCCTGGAAGCGTATGCCACTGGCTGCCGCTTGCCGTCATTTGTTTGGAGCAGAACAGCTCCCAAGCCATAGGAGGAGGCATCAGCTGATATCGTCAGAGGCCTTTGTGGATCGTAGTAGCACAACACTGGTGTTGTCGTTAGGTCATCCTTGACCCGATCGAAGGCTTCTTGTTGAGTCTGGTGCCAAACCCAAACTGCTTCATCCAGCAGCAGGTCTCGCAAAGGTTTTGTCTTCTCGGCCAGTCCCGGGAGAAATTTTGCCAGCTGGTTGACCATGCCCAGGAACGACCTGAGCTCGGTGGTGTTCTCTGGCGGTGGCATCTTTCTGATGGCTTCAGTTTTCTCCTGGTCAGCAGCGATACCCGCTTCATTCAAGATGTGTCCGAGAAACTTGACTCTTCTTTTGCTGAATTCACACTTGCGTGGATTTAGAGTCATTCCTGCGCCCTTGAGCCTCTGAAGCACTGCTGTGAGGTTTGCATTGTGCTCCGCCTCGTTCTTCCCAAAAACGACGACGTCGTCCTGGTGGCATGCTATTCCGGGGAGTCCCTCAAGAATGCGAAGCTGAAAGAACTCTGGCGCTGTCGCAATGCCAAAAGGTAATCGCAGGAACTGAAATCTCCCAAACAGCGTGATAAATGTGGTCAAGTCCTGGGACTCTGGTGCGAGGGGTGTCTGCCAGTAGCCAGAATTTGCATCAAGCTTGCTGAAAACTTTTGCATTGGCCAGCTTCGCCAAGTTTTCTTCAACTGTAGGCATGATGACCCTTTCCCGCATCAGCTGGCGGTTCAATTCAGTGTAGTCAATGCAGATTCTGATCTCTCCATTCTGTTTCGATGCAATGACCATAGGTGCACACCATGGTGTCGCATGGTAAACCTGCTGGATCACTCCAAGATCCTTCATTCTCTGTAGTTCTTGTTCGACTTTAGGCTGGAGTGGAACAGCCACTCGTCGAGGAGTTGTCACTGCATACGGCGTAGCATTTGCTTTGAGTGTCACCTTGTAGGGAGTTTTCATTTTACCAAGTCCTGTGAAGAGTTGGGAGAACTCTGGTCTTGCCTCGGGGGACACCATGTGTCTTGCTTCGGTTTGTTTGTTGGCCTCAACCGCCTCCAGGTGTGACCGTATGTCGAGAGCACGTATGGCTGGTCGTCCCAATAGAGCTGTTTGCAAGCCTTCCACTACAAAAACCCGTTGCTGAACAGACTTGCCTTGCCATGCGATTGTTGCACTGAACATTCCCTTTGTTGTGATGGGTGTTCTGCCCGGTCCGACAAGTCTTTTGTCAGGTGTTTTCAGAGTCTGCATGCGGCTGCTGTCATACTGCGAAGCAGGGATTACGCTCACGTCTGCTCCTGTGACGACTTTGAAGCGAACAGGACGACTGTTCACAAGTGCAATGATGAACCAAGGTTCCTGGGTGTCTGTCTCGCTGACCTCACCAAGAAACACTTCCTCCGTGTTTGCTGTCCTTGATTTCTTTGTGCTGGATCCGAACACCCTTTGCCCTATAGGTTGTTGGCGTCCCGACAAGCATACTTTTGCATAGTGACCAGTTTTCCCACAGTTGTTGCAGAGCTTTCCGAAGGCTGGACACTGCTTCTTGAAATGCTGCTGTGTACTGCCGCACCACTTGCACAAATTTCTTCCAGTGAAGTGCACCGCTGGAGGTTTGACTGGTTTCCGCTGCGCGCCTCCATGGTTGCGGCGTTCTTTTGAGCGTCGCAGCTCGTCGACCGAAGCACCGCGTTCCGTTGCGTCGCGTTGCTCGTTTTGTTGCTTTTTGACGAATTCGGAGTTCCGTGCAATTTTTACTGCAGACTGAAGTGTGAGTTTCGAGTCTAGTAGCAGCTTTTCACTTAGACCGAGGTCCAAAAGTCCTACAACCAACCGGTCACGAATGAGGTCGTCTTTCAGTGAACCGTATTCACACGTGTCAGCGAGGTTGTGCAGGTCTGTGATAAACGATTCGACCGACTCGTTCGCTTCCTGCTTACGACGATTAAACTTGGCCCTCTCGAAAATGACGTTTGTGCACGGTATGAAGTGTCCCTCGAACTTGCGTTTCACTGTTGCGTAGTCCGCGAGGTCGGCGTCTGATAGGCTTAGTGACGCCAATAAGTCTTCGGCTTCCTTCCCCATCGCGTACACGAAAGTGTTCACCTGTGTTTCAACATCACGAAGGTGAAGTCCTGACACAATGCGATAGCGTTCAACCTTGCGATCCAACGTTTCCAGTCATTCGGGTCTCGGAAATCCAACTTCTCTGGCAGTTAGACGGCGAACGGGTTGAAAAAGCTGGCGTCATTTTGCCGGCCCGCTGCCGCTGCTTGTTGAGCGTCGTCCCTTCCGTCTGGCATGTTGGTCGTCGTTTCGTGGCTCTCACCGGGTGCTAGGCGACTTCTTGTTTACCGCTGCCACCATGTCGTGTTGTCGAGGGGTCGGAAGAAGATTGAGAGACGTCTGAAGCTGGCGGGTACTAATGAACAACACGTTTATTGTACGCCATGTTAGTCTCTTCTCCCCAAGCCCCTTGTAGCCGTCCCAGCCTTCCTAGCGGTGGGGCTCCCAACCAGGTATGTGGCGCCCTCTCTGGTCAGCGTCAGGAGTTCCCACAACACGACAGACGGGGCCTGAACGTGTCGTCGTCGCAGTCGGCTCGAGCACGGGTGAATCCGCAGTGCCTTGGACGACGGAAGAGTGACCTTCGAAACACGGGACTGTCACAGCCCGTTTATACTCGTGTGCTGTGCGTGTGTGGACACACTGACTGCCGTTACGCAGATTATCAACTATCTGAGTAGCACTGACAATTGGGCGAGTTGGTACGGATGCATGGTTTCAGAACGGCGCAACAAGGAAGACGACAGACGAAAGAACAGACGAAAGGCGCTTGTGTTCGTGCGTTCTTTCGTCTGTCGTCTTCCTTGTTGCGCCGTTCTGAAACCATGTATCAACTATCTGTATATACATATTTTAATGTTTCTTTTTGATTTTATAAATGCTCCAAAACGACTCTCTGTCTTTCTTCCGTATCACTGCGCACTAGCGAAAGTGCAACAGTCCTAAACACTACAATTTCTGGCGTCCGCGACAGGGACTAAGCTCGATTTCCATCCTTAAGAGCCGCACATCGCTTGTGTGCAGTGGTCGGAAATGGACTGGGAGACGTTCATTCCGATAGGCAAGGAGCTTGGCTTGTCAGGCAAAGAACTACGAGAGTGTATTGACGATCAGCATAACCGAGAGCGAGATAAACGAGCTGAGGACAGGGAAGCAGCGCGAGTCACGCATGAACAGGAGATCGCTCGACTGACGGCGGAACAAGCTCTGCTGGAGACTAGATGTCGTCTTGCAGAGCACGCGGCTGGAACGGTCGAAACCGTCAGAGAACGTGGGGACAACAGCGGTGAAACATTTGGAAGTCCCCACAAGCTTATTCCTCCCTACAACGAGGGCCGCGACGAACTCGACGCGTACATACAGCGCTTCGAGCGGGTAGCCACCAGCCAAGGATGGCCAAGCGACAAATGGGCTCTATCATTAAGCTTGTGCCTCTCAGGCGAAGCTTTGAGCGTGGTCGGACGCATGTCTGAGGAGGATGCCACAGACTACCGAAAGCTGAAGCAAACTTTATTGCAAAGGTTCCGGTATACCGAAGAAGGATACCGCCAAAAGTTTCGCGAGGCTAAACCAGAGAATTCCGAGACAGGGCGGCAGTTTGCTGGTCGACTGCTAGGGTACTTCGATCATTGGCAGCAGATGGCGAAAACAGAGAAAACGTATGAGGCATTACGAGATAAGATTGTATCGGAACAGTTTTTGTTACGCTGCGATGAGAGGCTCGCCATCTTCGTGAAAGAGCGAGGATGCCGTGACCTCGACAAGCTAGCCGAAGCCGCTGAACATTATTTGGAAGCGCAAGGCCTGTCAAACCTAGCCAGAGGAAAAGAAGCTAGTAAAGCAGCCTTGGAGAGTAAGAACTGTGAAAGAGAGGCCGAAAAAGAAAAAGTTCGGTGCTTTCTATGTGGCAAGCAAGGACACGATGCTGAAGATTGTTGGACGCGGTCAAAAGAACCGAAGTCCTCGTCTTGCTGGAAATGCAGGAAGCATGGCCATAAAGCTGACGAGTGCCCAAACACAAAGAGCAGAAACAAGGAGGCGTCAAGTGCTATTGCTCACTGTGACCTGATGCCTGCTGCCTGGAATGAAGAAAATCCGCTTCCTGCCACTAAATCAGAAGGGAAAACAAGGCCATCTGCAAGAACAGATGGGAAATATGGCTACATGCATATTACGTGTTTCTTCTGGACGATGCGCGCGGGCGCCTAGACGAAGATGACGAACTGCTCTGGGCTCTCGAGCTATCGGCTGATCTGGACAGCGCTGCAGCTATCTTTTGTAAATATACTTGTAAATAGTCTCCTTTACTTAATTCTTCGTTCGCGTAACATTTTGGTGGAGCGTGCCGTTCCCCGTCCTCAACACGGAGCTCCGCAGCGGCCGCACCGTCCAGCTTTCCGCCATGGCTCCCGGTGACGACAACTCGTCTGCTGCTGCTACTGCAACTCCAACCACAACGTACGTCACGGTTGCCACTCCCCGCGATCCTGGCATATTCTCCGGCCAAGATAATGTTGACGTTGATGACTGACTACGCATGTATAAGCTTGTTAGCCGCAACAACCACTGGGACCCTACCATAATGCTAGCTAATGTCCTCTTTTACTTGGGCGGAACACCTCGTGTCTGGTTCCGGACACACGAGGAGGAGATCTCTAGCTGGGACGTTTTCAAGGAGAAGCTCCGCGACCTCTTTGGAAATCCGACCGGTCGGCAGCAGCCTGCAAGAAAAGAGCTTGCTACACGAGTACAGTCTTCCACTGAATCGTATGTCTCGTACATACAAGACGTGCTAGCTCTTTGTCGGAAAGTCGACGAGAACATGGTCGAAGTTGACAAGGTCGGCCACGTTCTCAAGGGGATCGGGGACGACGCGTTCAACTTGTTGATCTTCAACAATGTGTCTACCATCGACGTCATTGTCAAGGAATGCCGCCGCTTTGAGCTCGCCAAAAACCGCCGCGTCATTCCACAGTTCTCCCGGCTCCCTAACACGGCTGCGACGTCGTCCTGCGTCGCCCTTACCGCTTCACCTCCCTACAATGAGACCGTCACGGGTATTGTACGCCGCGAGCTCGAGGCTGCCAGTCCTGCCATGTTCCTTCCGCGCCCCCTTGACCCCACCATTCACCAACCTGCCCCAGCGATCTCCCTCATTCAGGAGGTTGTGCGGCAAGAGTTTGCCAACCTCTTTTTTCCTGCTGCCTGCTCCATCTCCCGAGCTGACGCCCGACTGGTGCCGACAGCTGCACCTCGCAGCGATCTGATGTATTCCCGTCCCAGATACCGCAACCTTACAGAGTGGAGAACTCCGGACGACAAGCCCATATGCTTTCGTTGCCACCGCATTGGCCACGTCGCTCGCCACTGCCGCACCTCCTGGACATCGCCGTATTCGAGCTACTTTTCCCCGTCTCCTCGCCTATATGCCGACCCTCGCCCCTACTCACCTCGCCGTATGTCTTCTAGCTCTCACGTATCCGTCAATGACAGTCGTCTCACTCGCTCGCCGTCAACTCAGCGCCGTCGGTTCCCGTCACCCCAGCCACGCCGCTATTCGTCGTCGAACAATTATGGACCCTCCCGGACGGAAAACTAGACCATGCAGCTCCTGGGGGTAGCGCTGCATTATTTTCGTCGTGTCAAAATCCTCCATTGACGCTCCCAACGCACCAGAACTTACTTGATGCCCACGTCGACGGTGTCCCTTTGACGGCGTTAATAGATACTGGAGCCCAGGTGTCCATAATGAGTAATAACCTCCGTCGTCGACTGAAGAAGGTCCTCACGCCTGCTACTAGCCGAGCCGTACGCGTCGCCGATGGCAGCACTGTTGCAGTCACTGGAATGTGTACTTCCCGGATAAGTATCGCCGACCGCCACGTTCCAGTTCTTTTTACAGTGCTGACGAATTGTCCCCATGACCTAATCCTTGGACTAGACTTTCTTACGGCGCATTCAGCTTTGATCGACTGTTCTACCGGTACACTTTGCCTCGAACTTCCTCTACTCGCGCATATTCGTGCTGAACAGCCGAACAACTTTAGTAAGACCACCTTCGTCCGCCTGCCGCCTAAAACCTTGACTTTCATCGATTTGCTTTCATCTTTCCCTGTGCCCGATGGTGATTACGTCGCTTCAGCTGTTCCTGATGTCCTTTTCATGCGCGATATCACTGTGCCCCACTCCGTTGTAACCGTCGCCGATAACCGGACATGCCTCCCCCTCGTCAATTTTGGCCTAACAAAGCAAGTTCTACCCCAAGGCATATCGGTTGCAATGCTGCGTGCTGTCGGAGATGACCACGTCACGGTGTTTTCAGTGGACGGCTGCTCCGATCCTACACCATTTCCGCAGGATGCTTTTATTGCGATAGCAATTATATGGACACTTGAACCGGATTTCTGCCGTCGGCGTCGCCGTCGCCGTCGTCGTCGCCGTGAGGTTCCGTATAGATAAAATCTTCGCCGCGCGCCGTATGCCCCAGAGGCAGCGTGCGGGGACGCGCGCTATCACGGAGAGCGAACGCACTCAATCTCCCACGCGCAAGCAAGGAAGCGAAAAGCCAGCGCCGGAGGGAGCAGGGTTGGGGGGCACTTCTCTGCCAACAACCGCGCTCGTCCCTCGTCCGCACAGTCTCTTATCTCTCCCACGCGCAAGCAAGGAAGCGGGAAGCCAGCGCCGGAAGGAGCGGGGGGGGGGGGGCGCACTTCTACGCTGCCAACAACCGCGCTCGTCGTTCGTTCGACCGAACCGTCTCTTCTCTCCACACGGCTCTGACCTTTATGCGCATTCGCCGCTCAGTTTCCGTTGAAGCGATAGACCGCACGTACCTTCGCCCGCTGCTGCGGCGTATATATCCGCTCGCTGCCAGCGTTTTGACGGTCGTTGTCTGCAGTCATTCAGTGTGATATATTCATGTTTGTTTGTGCGCGCTCACACCACGCTTGTTCAATCAGTTAGCAATAGTCGGGCCACATTTGCCAACGCACGCTACACATGCAATGCTGCCCGGGTCGGCAGTGCAGCGCTACAGGTGTGTCCCTTCGCACGCGCTGCCCACGGGAAGCGCTTCTCATCAACACCACCGTTTCACACGCGCCTTCTCGTGGTCATCGAGTCTCTCTTCATGTCGGTCTACTTGCGCCGCAGCACACCTGCCTATTTAATCAGCTCATGTTTACTACAATTCATATTGCTACCAAAGCCGCTCACCTTACTTCGTATGACATTGCTGTGTTGCTATCGCATTCATCGCTTCGCCCTTAGGGCGAAACTGTGACATTTTTTTTGCCTTGACGCAACCTTTGGTCCCACGATTGCTGCGGACCTATTGCCTGAAGAAGCAGCAGCTCTGTGTCGCCTTTTGGTTTCTTACCAAGACATCTTCGACCTCAACAATCGACAATTGGGCCAGACTTCAATTGTTAAGCATCACATAAATACTGGTGATGCCAGTCCTATTCATCGTCGGCCATATCGAGTTTCTGTTTCAGAGCGTAAAGTTATTCAAGATGAAGTGCAGAAGATGCTTGCCAAAGCATTGTTGAACCCTCGTCGAGCCCTTGGGCGTCACCTGTTGTGCTTGTTAAAAAGAAAGATGGCACGTGGCGCTTCTGCGTCGATTATCGTCATCTAAACCGAATTACCAAAAAAGATGTCTACCCCTTGCCTCGCATTGACGACGCCCTCGATTGTCTCCACTGTGCCAACTACTTCTCATCAATAGACCTTCGGTCTGGTTATTGGCAAATTTCTGTGGATGAAAGGGACCGAGAGAAGACCGCGTTTGTCACCCCTGGTGGTCTATATCAATTCAAAGTTATGCCATTCGATCTATGCAACGCCCCAGCCACATTCGAGCGCATGATGGACTCTTTGCTCCAGGGGTTCAAATGGTCAACATGCCTTTGCTACCTAGACGATGTTCTCATATTTTCGCCTACGTTTGAGACACACCTTGAGCGCTTATCAGCTGTTCTTCACGTCTTCCGCGAGGCTGGGCTCCAACTAAATTCCTCGAAGTGCCACTTCGGTCGTCGGCAGATTACAGTGCTGGGCCACCTCGTCGACGCATCCGGCATTCAACCAGACCCGGAGAAAATTCGTGCTGTCACGTCTTTTCCTGTACCTCAGTCTGTCAAAGACGTACGAAGTTTTGTAGGACTCTGCTCCTACTTCCGACGGTTCGTTCAAGACTTCGCAGCGATTGCCCGACCACTTACTGATCTTCTGAAGAAGTACGTGCCGTTTACGTGGGGTCCCGCTCAAACTGTCGCGTTTGCCCACCTGACCAACATTCTCACCACGCCGCCTATTCTGGCCCACTTTGATCCGTCCTGCCCTACAGAGGTCCGTACCGATGCCAGTGGTCACGGTATCGGAGCCGTCTTAGCCCAACGCCAAGAGGGACGCGATCGTGTTATCGCCTACGCTAGCCGCCTCCTCACAGCAGCGGAGCTCAACTATTCGATTACAGACCGTGAATGCCTGGCCCTCGTCTGGGCGGTTTCTAAATTCCGCCCGGAACTTGTATGGCACGCATTTCTCTGTAATCACGGACCACCACGCGCTCTGCTGGCTTTCCTCACTCAAGGATCCTACCGGCCGGCTTGGTCGCTGGGCTCTGCGGCTACAAGAGTATTCCTATGCGGTAGTCTACAAGTCGGGCCGCCTACATCAAGACGCAGACTGCTTATCACGCTATCCAGTGGACGAACTACCCGCCGACCCTGACACCAATGCCGACGCTTGCGTTTTCTCGGTTTCTCAGCTGCCACAAGTCGCCGACATGCCACCTTGCGCGCCATCATTGATCGTTGGGAATCTTCGCCTTCTGATTCGTCCCTTCATTTGTTTGTTCTCTGGGATGGTGTATTATACCGCCACAATGTCCGCCCCAACGGTCCTGCCCTACTCCTCGTCTTTCCTCGGCATCTCTGGTCAGCTGTTCTCCAAGAACTTCACGATTTACCAACGGCAGGTCACCTCGGCGTCTCCCGCACCTACGACCGGATTGGCCGACGCTTCTTTTGGCCAGGCCTTGTCCGTTCCGTCCGGAAATACGTTGCGGCGTATGATATATGCCAGCGCCGAAAAACACCATCGACGCTCCCTGCGGGGTGCCTTCAAGCGCTCGACATTCCTTCGGAGCCGTTCTTTCGCGTTGGCTTGGACTTACTTGGCCCTTTCCCTCTCTCAACGTCTGGCAACAAGTGGGTCGCTGTGTTGGCACATTACGCCACGCGCTACGCCATCACCAGAGCCCTTCCAACAAGCTGCGCCACAGATGTCGCCGATTTTATTTTACGCGACGTGATTCTGCAGCATGGAGCTCCACGCCAACTACTCACTGACCGTGGTCGGACTTTCCTTTCTAAAGTCATCGCCGACATCCTGCAGTCCTGCTCAACCAGGCACAAGCTGACTACGTCTTACCATCCACAGACGAATGGTCTCACGGAGCGTCTCAATCGAACCTTGACAGACATGCTTGCAAAGTATGTCTCGTCTGACCATACTGATTGGGACATTGTCCTACCGTATGTCACATTTGCTTATAACTCTTCGCGTCACGACACTGCCGGCTATTCCCCGTTCTTTCTGTTGTTTGGCCGAGAACCCACATTGCCACTGGACACATCCCTTCCATCCGCCGCAGCAGAGACCAGCGAATATGCACTTGACGCCATCACCAGGGCAGCCCAAGCTCTCGAAATTGCCCGCGCTCGCCTCCTGACCTCCCAAGAGAACCAACGGCGTTTGTACGATCGACATCACAGAGACGTTCACTTTTCGTCTGGATTCCTGGTGCTCCTATGGTCACCGACTCGTCACGTTGGCCTGTCTGAAAAACTCCTGTCTCGGTACACAGGCCCATATCGAGTGCTGCGTGCCGTGACTACAGTTACGTATGAAATCGCCCCCGCAGGGGCTTCTGCGCAAGCAGGCGTTTGGTGAGTTGCGCCACCACGTACCTGAGCACACGAGGGTTGGACCCTCCCGCGCTTAACCGTGCGTGGCTTAGCCGTGTCCGGGGAAAAGGGGATCCTGGAGGTTGAGCCGAAGCCGGGTGTTTGGACCTTTATGGCCCCCCAGCGGAGGCAACACACCTCTTTGGCCTCGGCTTCACGTAGACGGCACCCCCGGACTGACCCACCCGGGGGAAATCGGTAGTCGCCTTTTCCTGTCCCCCTCTCCGACCTTTTGTCTTTCTCTCTCACTTTTACATCTTTCCTGACTTCTAATCACTTCTTCTCACTTTCAAATTTCTGGGCGGCAAGGGTTAACCTTGTGTGGGTAATCAACCTAGATTACAGCATATTTTGTTATAGCAATGATGTACTGCTGACGTGTACATAACTTGTCCTTGCTATGTCGTCACGTCCCCTTGTTGGGCTCGGTGGTGGGTGGCAGGCATCACTGCTAAACATAATGCTACATATTATGGGATCAAGCTATCCTCCACTACCTGATCGTCTCCCTCACAAAAGGGGACGCACCGAGGCAACGTTCAACTTTTTCGTTCAAACTAAAGAAACGTTCCCGAAATTGCACGTTGTGCACTGTGAAAATCCAGACAAGACTGTTCGTACAATCTCACCATTTCTTGTGTCAAAGTCCCTCACTAAAGCAATAGGGCCAGGCTACAAAGTAACGAAGATGGCTAGTGGCGACTTGCTGCTTGAGCTGAGTGATAAAACGCAGCACAGCAAGCTGTCTAACCTCAATACGATTGGAGGCAACCCTGTCTCTATTTCTCCCCACCGTTCACTTAACACATTCCGTGGAGTAATATCGGATCATGACCTTTTGAAACATCTGAAACAGAACAGATCTGAAACATCTGAACAGATCTGAAACAGATCTGAAACAGAACTTCTTGAAGGATGGAAGGAGCAAGATGTAATAAATGTACAGAGAATCAAATTGAGACGGGATAACAAAGAAACACCAACAAAGCACCTAATTTTGACCTTCGCCATGAGCAACCTACCAGAGACCATTGAGACAGGGTATATGAAGATCCGTGTGAGACCATATATACCGAATCCCCGTCGATGTTTTAAATGTCAAAGGTTTGGCCACGGCTCACAGAGCTGCCGTGGTCGGTTGACGTGTGCTAAATGTGCAGCAAATGACCACCCTGCAGATGATTGTCAACGCGAACTTCACTGTGCTAACTGTAATGGAGGACACGCCGCCTACTCGCGGTCATGTCCCAAATGGAAACAAGAAAAAGAAATCCTTGCGCTCAAGGTCAAACAAAACATTTCTTTCAAGGAAGCGCGTAAGCGTCTGTCCTTTGTTCAGCACACAACGTATGCCGAAGTGGCGCGTCAGGGGGATGCGCCACCCCGGCCTAAGGTGGCTGCTAAGATCACGAGCTGTGAGCTGGCAGTCTCGCCACCTGCCCCCTTGGTGGGAGCAGCTAGCGCTGCCTCACCTGACCCGAGAAAAGGGAAGCTGACCGCTGAGTCAGTGACTCCCAAAAACCCCGCGAGAGTCGAGGCCCGTGGCGCGTGGCACACTGCCGCCCGTGCGGGCGTCCAGCGCCTCACAGGAGGCGATGGAGGTAACCCCAGGCCCTTCGGTGTCAACGGCGCCGAAGGATCGGCGTGCCTCGTTAGAGCGCGCCAGGACAGGAAAAATCACAAGAGTTACTGCGCCCGTGAAAGGTCCAGTAACATAGCTGTGCAATCTTGAACACAGAACTACTTATCCCAGCCACAATGGCTGTACAAATGTTACAATGGAATGTCAGAGGACTTATTCATAATCTAGATGATGTAAAAGAACTCTTATCTGAATTCCAACCAAAAGTGTTCTGTGTTCAGGAAACACACCTAAGACCCTGCCACACAAATTTTCTAAAACAGTTCGTAGTATATCGAAAAGACCGAGCTAACTGTCTTGCCCCCTCAGGTGGAGTGGCTATAATTACAGACAAATCAGTTGCTTGCCAACACCTAAATATTCGGACATCTCTTGAAGCCGTAGCAATCCGTGCCATACTTTTTAACAAGTTGATAACGGTTTGCTCTTTATACATCCCTCCTAATCACCATCTAACCATGGTTGAGTTTGAGAACCTGATAGACCAACTTTACGAACCCTACATAATCCTTGGTGACCTGAACGCCCACAATCCGCTTTGGGGCGACCCACGTTGCGACTCGAGAGGACGTCTCATAGAAAAATTTCTTATTTCAACTGGTGCGTGTCTTTTTAACGGAAAGGAACCTACATTTTATAGCTCGGCACACCATACATTTTCTTCAGTTGACCTTGCTATAGGTTCCTCATCACTACTGCCATATCTAGAATGCAAGGTCATAAAAAATCCATACGGAAGTGACCATTTTCCACTAATGTTGACCACTGCAGATACGCTCGATCCTCTTGTCCACCCGAAAATATAGAAATTTAGTGCTGCAAATTGGGAGCAATTTAAAGAACTATCCATTCTCTCATATGACTCAATCATACACTTAGAAATTGAGGAAATGAATGCATATCTCACGGAACACTAATTAAACGCGGCCCAAGAGTCCATACCGCAAACAGAACGCACTCGTGCTAACACCAAGCCATGGTGGAACCGCGAGTGTGAAATAGCTAAAAAGAGGCAAAATAAAGCGTGGGGTAAGCTTTCGCGTTACCCTAACACAGAAAATCTAATCGCTTTCAAGCGAGCAAAGGCTAGTGGAAGGCACATCCGACGTGAGGCCAAGAGAGAAAGCTGGAGAAACTATCTGTCGCACATAACCTCATATGCAGATAAAAAGAAGGTCTATGCGAGGGTGCGAAGGCTTAAGTGCCAAGCTCCTAGCCCACTCCCATTAGTAAATAATCTTGGCGACACACTAGAACAACAAGCTGACACTCTAGGTGAGCATTTTGAAAGTATTTCTAGTTCACTTCATTATACGAAAGAGTTTTTAGCGCACAAAAACAGGCTGAGCGCAGACCATTCTTTTGCGATAAACGAAGTCGAGAGGGCTATAACAGCACTATAACAATGCACGAACTGAACATCGCCCTAAACAGCTGCCGAAGTTCAGCTCCGGGTAAGGACCAGATCAGTTACGACATGATAAGGAAACTGCCGAAGCAGACGCTTGAGTGTTTGCTGGGCCTTTTTAACAAAATTTTTGATGCTGGATGTTTGCCCAACAGTTGGAAAGAGGCAATCGTTATACCGATCCTCAAACAAGGCAAGGATCCCTCCATGGTTGAAAATTATCGGCCGATAGCTTTAACAAGTTGCTTATGCAAAATTTTTGAAAAAATCGTGAATCGCCGCATTATACACTTTTTAGAATACAATGGTATACTAGATACGCTCCAAGCCGGCTTCCGTGCAGGTAGATCAACAACCGACAACATGGTCCTCCTCGAATCGTACATACGAGACGCCTTTGTCCATAATCAGTACTGCCTTTCTGTATTCTTTGATCTCGAAAAGGCATACGACACAGCATGGCGGTATGGCATAGTGCAAGATTTGAACGCATATGGGATAAACGGAAACATGCTCCAAGTCATACAGAGCTACCTCTCCGATCGAAAGTTCCGGGTGAGGATAGGAAACAGACTTTCTCGAATCTTTGTGCAGGAAAACGGTGTTCCCCAGGGAGGTGTGCTTAGTTGTACGCTGTTTATTGTGAAAATGAACTCTCTTCGAACTTCTGTACCGCCAACAATCGCCTACTCGGTCTACGTAGATGATTTGCAAGTCAGCTTTAAATCTTGCAACTTATCCATATGCGAGCGTCAAGTTCAGCTCAGTGTAAATGGACTATCGAAATGGGCAAATGAGAATGGTTTCCGCTTTAATACAAAAAACAACAACATGCGTAATATTTACAAGAAAGAAAGGCCTGCACCCTGATCCATCCATTGAATTAAATGGACACAAAGTGACAGTCAAAAGTGAACATAAATTTCTCGGCGTCATTTTTGATAGCAAACTTACATTTGTTCCACACATCAAGAACATAAAACTAAAATGCCTAAAATCGTTGAACGTCATAAAGATCCTTACTCATTATTCCTGGGGAACTGACACGCAATGTCTGCTATCACTCTTCAATAGTCTTGTGCGGTCCCAGATGGACTATGGCAGCATAGTATTTCAGTCAGCATCGAAAACCGCGTTAAAGATGCTTGACCCCATATACCATTTAGGCATTCGGCTGGCTACTTGTGCTTTTCGGACTAGCCCTATTCAAAGCCTCTATGCAGAGTCCAATCAATGGCCCTTGGAGTATCAGAGAACATATTTAGGAATTACATATGCCCTCAACATATTAGCTCAGAGGGAACACCCTTGCAGAACACTAATTAATAATCGAACATCAGAACTGCTGTACGCGAACCGGCCATCACTAGCTCAGCCGTTCCCTTTGGCTATCACAACTGTTGCCGAAACTCTTGGGTTTAGTTTCTCAGATGTCCACGAAACTGGGCGTAGTGATCTCATCGCTCCCTGGTGCCTACGCCCAGTTCTGTGTGACATGTCCTTTAAAGCGCTTGAGAAGAAAAACGTGCCACGTGAGGCTATTTTGCAACACTTCCTATCACTGGAAGACAAGTACAACGCAACGTCCTATTTTACGGACGCCTCAAAGACGCACAAGGCAGTCTCATGTGCTGCACATAGTCATGGCTATAATGTTACAAGAACTCTTAATACAAGTTGCAGCATATTCACAGCAGAAGCATATGGTATCCTACTGGCTGTGGATCATATACGACAACATAGGATACAAAAAATGTTATCTACACAGATGCGTTAAGTGTCGTAACTGCACTAGCTTCGGGAAAGGTGGGAGACAACCCTGTTTTTAATGACCTGATAAAATCCATTTATAACGCTTACAATGAAGAACTTTCCCTCGTGGTATGCTGCGTACCGGGGCATTGCGGCATAGCAGGCAATGAGACGGCTGATCAGAGTGCTAGAGAAGCTGCTCTACGTGGTGACATTGAAGTTACTGAGGTCCCTAGTCGAGATATTAAACCTTACGCCCGTAACCGGCTACGACAGCACTGGCAGTCCCAATGGGATAAAGAAACGGAAAACAAATTACATGCAATAAAACCTCAACTAGGCGAATCTTTCCAGCAAAATATCGCTAGACTGACAGAAACCACACTGTGCAGGCTACGTATAGGACACACATACGCAACACACATATACCTGTTAACAGGCACACAACCACCCATATGCGAAAAATGTGGAGAACAACTCACTGTCCGGCACATTTTAATTGAATGTCCAAGACTTCACCAAGCAAGAGTACAGCATTTTAGAGAACTTTTTACACACAACATACCGTCTCATCTTGCATTATTTTTATCCCATGACCCTATGTTTAGTGCCAAAAGAGTTTTTAAATACCTCGCCGACGTCCAGTTCTTAAACACTGTATACTACAGTCCAAACCGCCATGCTCCATCACATACGTGAGGAGCCTGAGCTATTAATGCCTCGAAGTCTCGCAGCTTTATCGCATGGTTAAAGTACTTTGCTGATGGCTTCGAGGCAAATATTTATGGCTTATACTCACTGAAAACTGTAAATAATCTGCATAATATATACATAGCATATAACATATAACAAGCAATCGCTCACAGTCACCGATATCTCCTTATAACCTATGCACAGTTCAAATGTCTCATACAACAGTAACACCATTGTTTAGCGAGGCCTTTTACACCTTTGTCAGTACAAGATTTTCACCCCTTTATGTAGCACATTTCAACTTGTATTTTATAAATCACTGAATCAGCCATAGACTTGGCGCTCTTTGGCCAAAGATGCCCTTGCGCCATTAAAACCCATCAATCATCAGGCGTAACAGTGAACAAGTAGTAAATAAAGCGCGTGATAATAAGGGGAGCCATATTTAGGAGGATTATATTATCTAAGCAACATGCAAAGTTGCTTACTCCGCTTTGATTTGTTAGGCTATTTTACTCA
The DNA here is from genome assembly GCF_013339745.2 of Dermacentor silvarum. Classification (NCBI taxonomy): domain Eukaryota; kingdom Metazoa; phylum Arthropoda; class Arachnida; order Ixodida; family Ixodidae; genus Dermacentor; species Dermacentor silvarum. Next base: position 23,071 of record NW_023606389.1, read on the forward strand.
CGTTATCCATGCCTGCTTGATTATAGATTAGATACTATACAGCTATCGCTAGGAAGTGAGTATAAATATCCTGGGGCTTACTTTTCATCCGACCTAACTTTGACTAAGCAAGTTGAATATGTAACAGCGATAACTTTCAAACTGCTGAATTTTGTCAAACGTAACTTCAGGACAGCAGCTCCCAAAATTAGAGAACTACTTCACTTTAGTAATGTAAAATCGATATTCCAGTACGCCTATTCGTTCTGGAACCCACAAACTAAAGTCCTTTCTAATATGCTTGAACTCGTACAAAACCGCACAGCTCTATTTGTTTCTAATAATTATAACTTTACTTCTAGTGTCACTACACCTGTGGATAAGCTGGGAGGGGAATTATTAAGCAGGCACAGAAAAAAAACACGCGATTAGAAATGCTTTCACAATTTTATTGTGGCATGGTTAAAGTAGACAGGGAAACATACCTTTTGCTCCCTCACTTTACATCTCAAAGACGTAATCATCAATGAAAAATAAGGGAATTAATTTTAGAACGAATGTCCTTAATGGCTCATTTTTTCCGTACACCATCAGTCAGTGGAACCAACTGCCACAACAAATTACTGAATGCCGAACTGAAGTGGCGTTTCGAGCTTTGTTGTTAGATGTATAACGGTGTGCATGGTTATTCTAGTTGGTGTGTAATGGCGCGCGCAGTAGTTTGTTGTTTGCTTCATGCCGGCCTCATCGCAAATACTATGTATTCTCCCTCCCCCCCCCCCCACAGCAATAATGTCTTCAGGCGCTGCAGGTATTAAAAAAAAGTTCTGAACCCAAGGAACCATGCGTTGGTTTGTTATGAAAATAAAAAATGGCAACAAATGTTTCCTCACTTTTTGGGCTGTCCTGTCTTGTGCCATATTCACTTCATTGTCATGCAGCTAATAATTAAGAAGGACAAACACAAACCACCTTATTACTACATCAACCTTTTCAAACAACGTGAGATCACTGCACTGATTACGAAGCTTAGTCACTTAATAATCTTGGTTTGCTTTCAGATAAAATGCTGATAATCTTGGTTTGTTTTCAGCTGTCTATGTTATGCTATGCATTTTTTCATTTTCTTAAAATATGGCTGTGAATGAGTTAGCTAGGTTGTTACTACATAACATGCAGCCCATGGCCAACTCACTCAACCTGAGTAGAGCTTGCAATAGTTCACTGATCATGTGCATTCTATTCAAGCTTATTTTTTATATAGGGAAAAAGAATCAAAATAGAACACGCATGTATGATGCTGACAGCATCAAACGGTGTCAAGTCGATCATGCTTATTTGATTCCACTGCTGAGAGAGGGAGCATGCCTGTCATGGTACTGCTTAATCTTTGTGCACTTTTTTGTGCACACTCTTAAAAAATTATGGGGTTTTACGGGCCAAAACCACGATCTGATTATGAGGCACGCCGTAGTGGGGGACTCCGGAAATTTGGACCACATGGGGTTCTTTAACGTGCAACTAAATCTAAGTACACGGGTGTTTTCGCATTTCGCCCCCATCGAAATGCGGCCGCCGTGGCCCGGATTCGATCCCGCGTCCATGTGCACACTCTTAAAATTGGCAGAGTGAAAAAAAAGAAGCATGAACAAGCAAATTCAAGCATACCAGCAAGCTGTACTCGGAGCCTCACACGCGTCGTGCTCAGTGGTAAAAAGGGGTGTCTTGTCGACCTACGCAGCTGGACTCCGCGATGGTTGTGCGTGTGTTCCGTGTTCTTCCAAACTGTCACTAGCACTACAAAAACTGCGCCAACGCGCCGCACACGGGGATTTCGATAGAATCGCTCGGCGATACCATCGCTTTCGCGTAACGTAGAGCGCGGCACGTTGGATGATTCGAGAGGTTTTGCTCAACCAGCCTAGGCAGCGTGCACTGAAAGTGATAGTCCCAGAATACGTCCCATGTTGCGACATGATGCGATTACAAATACATTTTTAAAGGGTGACGCAGATAGGATGATTGTGCAGTGTTTCGAACAAGGATGATGGCGCCAATGCAACATATGCGGCTGCAGAACAGAATGTGACAGCCTAGCAGTCGCATTTGCACCGTGACGCGGAAAGTTGGAGTCGCATCTGCAAAAATATGCCAGTGTCGTCTGCTGTCAAAGGAAGCTGCCAACCTTGAACACTATGCTCCGCCGGATGGTTGCCAGCTGTCAACAGACCGCGTCGTCCAATCGGAGTGCGCGTGCAATCCGCTCGTGCGGGTGCAGCGTACACCGAGTTTTTCGACACGATCCGCCTTTTGGCCTTCCGCTCCGGTCGCGTAATTCATTTTCCAGGGCAGCGCACAACCATCGCGGAATCCAGCTGCGTAGGTCGACAAGACACCCCTTTTTACCGCGTAATTCATTTTCCAGGGCAGCTGGGCTCTCGACTGCGGCGCCGCTGCTCGGGAGAACGTCAACCACGGCGCTGTAGAAGTGACGAAGCGCTTGTACATAATAAGCTGTCGCATTTGATTACGCACCTTTGTTTAGGCTAGATATGTGTAAAGCAACCTCGCTTTTCTAAAGAAATGACTAGTGCAAATTTATGAGCAAGAATTGTCACATATGATAGACACCACGCAGTTGCGGGTATATTTTTTTACCATACAAAAATACATTTGATTCATGGCAAATAAGCAACAGCGCACTGAAAGCGAACACGAAGGAAGATGGGGACACAACGCAAGTGCTGAGTTTCAAGTGCAAAATTTATTGAATGAATGAGGTAATATACACTTAAACTGCACATGCGCCTGCAAGGCAGTGAACAATTCATGACAAGCCTTCGTGGTTAGATCAGGTGATACTAAAAAATAATAAATTAACGACAATCTAAAGCAGCGTGCTGCTCGGCTATCAACGAACGGTGTTCTGGTGCTTCACAATCTGGCTAACACAATCAGTTAGTCAGCCTTCAGTAGCCCTCCAAGAAAAAGAAGTTTCCTTTTTAGACCATGTTAATCATTGATAGCTGAGCAGTACGCTCGGTAGAAAATTGCTGAAAAATTGAACAAAATATCAGAACCATTGAAATTACTTGACACATTGCTTTTAGCGATTGAGTGCATTTCTCACAGCTCAGTTAGTATGCAAGTTTCACTAAAATTTTATGTTATCCTTGAGAGTGGCTGATTCATGTCTTCAATGTCTTTTATTCAATTATTGATTTTTACAGACCACTTATATAGATCTGGGTTTTATGTTTACTTTTGCTTTGCATAGTCTGAGTTTCGCACACGCCCAAAGAACACCTTCTTTTTTTATTTGTTGCTTCTATTGTTATTAGCATCTCGAACATGGCAGGCCCCACGCTATTTTAATTGTTAACACTGCTGGGATTTTCATTTTCTTACCTGTGCTGCAACAATAATGGTTCCAATAAAAAGTATAATTGATGCAAACAAATAAATTTTGCTACGAAGCTTGTTCTTTCATGAGAAAACATATTTTTGTCCTCCACAAAACAACCTGTAACTGCGTGGTAACGGGCAGCACAAACAACGAGTGCTAAAAAGAACCACACAGGACGAATGCTGAAGTTCAACTACATTTTATCCACAGAAAGCTTTTTTAAATACAAACAAGGTTATGTAAGCCCAGCTATCATACGACATGACAACAAAAAAGAGAAAAACAATACAAACCGCGAAGATAACAAGGACTTAAAAGCACAAGAAAACTTGTATGTTGATGCCAGGTATGAATCGTGACACACTACTTTGTAATCACTTGTAAAATCTTGCGCATGTGCCTAGCCCTTTTCTAACACGGTTACTTCACTTTGTAAAAGTGATACCGATGCCTGCCTGATGCACGCACTTCCTCTTTTCTTTGTGTGGTATGCTTCAAGCAGTTGACGCGCCCTCCGATTTTTGTGCTGGAGAAGCACTTCAGCCTCACTAAATGTCGGCGGCACAATCTCAACTTTTGCAGTGCAAGGCCAAGTGAGAATGCACTGCATCTATACACCTCTCAGTTCGGCCTATGTATATTCGACCGCGGGAAATTGGTAGACAGTATACCACCCCACTTTTACAAGGCACAATATGCATGTGGTGCTTGACTTTGCAAGTGCCTCGTTCAGGAGCACTGGTGCGGGCACGTGCTCTTACGGCTGAACAAGTTGTTCCAAGTTTGTAGCTTGAAAAAAACACTGCTTCCACGTTATAATTGATGGAAACTTTATCCAATCAATGTTACTCATTGCCTCTGCCCGTTACCATGAATCAACACAACTCTCCCAGTTTTCCGTTCTTTCGACTTCATTTCTAGTACAAAGGGCGCTTTTCCATGCGTTCGTGCAGCCCACTGCCATGAACCAACACTAATTCGCCCAATTTTCCATAACTGCATGCTGTATCATATATGATACAGCAATTAATGCTTGCCTGAAAGAACCAGCCAGATGTATTTCTCGATTGAAACATCATTGTAGGCTAATAAAGAGTAAATACATATGTTGATATATCTTCTGTGTCGATTTCAAGTGTACACATCGTGTAAATAACCTGTGTATTTACAAACTTTTTGCACATTGTGTGAGAAGATGCCAGTATACATTATATATTCAAGCAAAAATACCTTATCTCCAGTGGAAAAGTCGCTATGTACTATTTTATTGCTAAAGAGAACACAGATTCGTAACTCTCTGCTTTCTTTTAGTGAGTGAAATAAGTTAAAGTTACTGCATAGCATTGTTTTCTGTCATATAGAGCATAACAAAATTAACCGTAACGGCCAATTACTTTGCTGTGGGTGAAATTTTTGTTGTGTATGTATAACAAAACCATTCCTGAGTGTCTTGAACAGTTTATTTCTATATGAAATGATCATAATCACCTTGAGCAGCTTTCATGTGTTTATGAAAGCAGCCCAAGAAAAATTTTCATGCAATTCAAATCTCGTGAAGAAATATTGGTTTGCACGTCGTATTGCCTACACTTTTTATGCTTTCTGTTCCAGTGCAGCTTCATCTGGAAAGCGACTATTCCTTTCGGGTGTGGCTTGCAGGAAAGCCACACTTAATCCTCTTTTGTGCATTTGAATTACAATAGATGGGGGAAATTCTCACTGCACTTTTTGACAGCGCATCAAATGTTTTCCTTTTAGAATTGTGCGAATAATTAAATTTTCAAATTGAATACGAGTGTTCTGAAAAAAAACGAGCTTCGAATGTCGAATTGAATATCGAATACTCAGGTCTACACCTATTATTAAGCATAGCGCTTCATTGTTGCTAGGGCAAGGAGAGCAGATGTGGCAAAAACATTGATATTAGGTGACAACAGGAATTTACATTCGCCGCGGCGCTGAAATAATGTTTTCGTTGTGCATTTCTTCGCTTGCATTTTTCACTATCGAAGACGAGTTGGTCTGGGCACTATATTTTTGCATTCGATGCTCTGCTGCTGTAGTGTCTCATATGTTGCAGAGGTTGACTGCAGACTTGACTGCAGATGTTGACAATCCAACGTCTTCCATGCATTCGAAGTCAGAAGGAATGGTAGGTATATCGGTTGATGAAAAGCATGCTCGTGGAGCAGGGTCTTCGTCACTCTCCATTGTGGCATAATGCAGTCTCAAATGATGAAGCTGAGTGAGGCTCTTCACTATTCATAGCACATTCTATGCCTTCAGCGCTCGCTTCCTCTGGTGGAAAAGAAATCTACCTGCTGGAGTCAATGCGGTGGAATTTCGAGCTATAGTTGTGATCTAAATCCGCACTATCAATTTCCATTTGTGCAGCTTCGGGTAGGAGCTGATATCCATAGCCTGATCACAGCAAGGTGATGGGGGGTACAATGCCAGTGGGTTAGCCATAGAATCACAGTTGCAACTTGGTCAGCTTATGCTGATAAAAGTAGTCTATCAAAGCTTCTATTTTGAGAAGAGAAAATACACGTCAGAGTTCATTCTTGGGCTCTTTTTTATTACAATGCAGTCAATGCTCACCGATAAAAAATTGAGTGCTGAAGCAGAGGCCATCATAATTCTTGACATCAAGGGAGAACACCACAGCCACCCGAAGTGAACAGATGTGCTGTCGGCATGCTCCGAAGCACATGCCGAATTGACACAGTGAAGGGCGCCCACCACCCTCTGCCCAACACTCCCAAATCGCTGCGCGCTTGGAAGGCCAGCCACCACGGTTCAACTTTTGAGAGCAACTCGCGGCACCTCTGAACCACCGGGCTGCATCGCTGCGAAATGTACAGATTCCCACAACCCCAACCTCAATTTTTCAATTGTGCAGGTGCGTGCATTGACTACTTGGGCACTGATTCGGGTTGACAATGGTCACTGGATCAGCACAACAGCTTGAAGAACCGACAATAAAAAGTTCAACCAGGGCTTGCGTTGGCGCAGGGTGCAGTTCGAGCACGGCCGATCGACACCTTTGTCACCACCGAGATGGCACCCCGATACCAAACTTACATTGATGGATGGGCCTCCTGGGTGCCTCGAAAGCCTGTGAGTCTGCCCCAAGCAGTACAATTAATCATCCGCCACTCTACTGGCCTGATTCTATCCAATATCGCCCTGCACGCAGTTCATTGAGCGCTAACCAATGTGGCCCGACTCACCATTACTGAAGCAAAGGTACTTCCCGAGGAGATTGACAACCTGAAGGACCTGGCATTCTTAACTTGCATAACATTCAAAGTATCCCAAAAATTTAGTCCCCACAGCAAATATTCACCTTAACGACAACCACAGTACCGTGCAAATTTATGAATCCTCCACGCACAATGCATGTCGCGGGGTTGTTCATAACATAGAACCTGGCACCACGACAGAAGAACTCATGCGAAAGCTCGAGGTGCCCAAGTTCAAGATCCTCATTGCCCGCATAATGGGCCGAACAGCAGTCGCAATCCTCACCTTCGAAGGATCATCATTGGCGGTGGAATATACAGCTGCTACCCGCTCCACCCTCGCGAGCAGTTCTGCACTACATGCTTCGGCACAGGCCATCACGCCGATGTCTGCCCAGACTCCAACAGGCCCCACTGCAGAAACTGCGCACAGATCACCCATCTGGCGCAAGAGCATGAGTGCATTCCTTTATACGGAACCTCACGGCGACGGCGGAATTTCGCCTAGAGTGTCCACATAATTGCAATAAAAAAAACTAAACGTGGGACATATTAACCGCTCCTAGGAAACATTGCGAACTTAGCACGCAACGTAAAAGAACCTCACAGAAATAACAAAGAAGCTGTGACACGCTTGCCATGAATCCGAGCCATATTGTACTAAATCCATGCAATGCCCCTGGTTCCAATGGTACGGTCTTAATATCATTACATGCAATTTGAATAAGGGGAGCACTTTGGCTAGTATGTCCCACACTGTTGGTTGTAGCTAAATGGAACGGGAATAAAATGTTCCACTTAGTGAAACTTATACGGAACGATAGTAAGAGTGATGCACAATAAGAGCGGCAAGAAGCTTGCTGACGCTCATGAATATTTTCTCCAAACTGGTTCCGGCTATTAATTGCAACATTATTGGAAATATATTCCACTTAGTGGAACCTTTCTGGAACGAGAATAAAAGTGGATAGCTGAACCACTGCAGTTCCAAGTTCTTCTATAGTAAGTTTATTGTGGAATTGTGCCCATGCCGATCGCTCGACGTCGTCACTCTTATATTCGTCTCAGATTGACATCTTGACGCAGAAACACGAGCCTCCCGTCAACTCCAGGGACGGTGAAGAGCTGCGCGTAAATATACGACCATCATCAATGCCTAGAAAAGGAAGATCAACACGGCTCTGAACCCGTGCATCGTGTTGTTCTGCCTGAGGGTCATCAGCGTGATCTACATAGCTGGCTACACGCACGTCCAACTTGGCTTCACCCAAAGAATCAGCCCGCTCATTCTGTTCTACGTTTTGAAAGCCACCTTCCACCTGCTCGACCTGGCTTTCGTAAGCCATGCTCTGGAGAAGGCGGTATTCTTCACACGGCTTTCCTCACACCTACAGCCTCTGAAGTTGCCAATCAATGGCATGAGCGCCTGATGTTTAGTTAGGAAAAATATTCAGAGCCCTTCCACTATGTGAAGATGAAATTTGGTAGTTTTGAACTACCAAGTGCACACTAAGTTCTGGATTTGTATCGTTTATACAGGCAGAAACCGTAAAACGTTCTTTGGCTGACACCATCGCAGTCCACATGCCATCAGAACACGTATCGAAGGCAATGTGACAAGTATCCCTTTGTAAAATCTAAACAAAATTCTGGGGTTTTACGTGTCCAATCCACCATCTCATTATGAGGCGCGCCATAGTTAAGTTGAATTGGCATTAAGCTCACCGCCCAGGGATTTTGCCGACAAATAAAACACATTTTGTATTGGAGCTCAAAAATTACAGAAAAGATGCGCCTAACATAGTTTTAGATGTACTTAGAGAACAAGTCAAAAAAATAGCTGTCATTAGCGTTAATTTCTGTTTGTTATGGTATAAACGATGTTGTAAATCAAAGAACTAGGTTATCAACACTGTTAAACACACAAACACCACAACTTTCTCCAACGACACCTGCTCTAATTCCACTGGATTGTTGGTTTCTGCCAACAAGAGCTTCACAGAAACCCACAATTGAAACAATATCTTGCAAAGCAGAAAAATATTAGGCGCCTCATCGGGCACTTGTAACCCAATATTTCACAGATTTCATTGTATGTAGTTACTCCGCCGGGAATATTCAGCAAAGTATCATCAGGTAAACATTACTACGAAGAACTTATCTGCTGAACGTAATATGTCCCTCTAAAAGAACAGAGAAAGTCAATAGCATTTACAGCGGAAAGTGTGGCTCTCCCAACTCTCTAAACTTATTTTATTTGTGCGAAATTGGCTTTTACTCGACCTAGCTTTATTTCAATGAAAGAAGATACCATACAAGAAATCTCAGCAGTACTGACCACTAATGACTTGTTTTCCCAGTTTCTGGTCTTGTGCACTTGCATGTCTGTTGCTTCATTTATTTCTTGTAAGCAATTTGCTGGTGTTTACACTCGTGAACAACTTTCTGTGGCACTGAAGAGAAGGCTACAGGGCAAAGCACTGACGAGTAGGAGCGCTACTGGAAGAAAAGTTACACATTTTCCTGCGCGTTAGTTTAAGCAGGAGAAGATAAAACAAACAACAGAAAAGCAGCCCAAGTACTTAGCAGCAATTAAGCGCACAAATTAAGAGGACGTGAAAGAAGACACAGAAGAGCGGTAACTTCAACAAATGTTTTATTGAAAACACGAAAGTGCGCAAACAGGCAGTCGCTTTCTTTGTCAAAAAAGAACTATTTTTTTATTTTTTAATGTACTGTAGCGCTCTCATGGCATCATTGCTTCCTCTTGAGTGTTATTGTGGGATGCAGGCTTATACATATGTGATCCTGTCTTCAATAAAACATTTGTTGAAGTTGGTACTTGTGTGTATCTTGATTGATGTTCCCGTCATCTATGTGCTTAACCGTTCCGAAGTATGTCACACAGATAACGCCGAACCTCCACGCTTGCCAAGAATGAGACGCGCTTGAGCAAGCATAACACCATCATATCTGGAAGCTACGTTGATTAATTTATTTGTTCCAAGAGCTTTCATACTTTGTCGGATTATTTCGCGCAGCAAGGTATGCAGAGCAGACGCTGCTCCCATGTGGCGTTGCCTTCATTGCCATCGATAGTGGGCCACGAGTATTTGCTAAATCTCCTTTGGTGCGAATTCATGACCCAATGTGCTGTTTGTGCCCTCAGGGCTCAAATCAGTAAACAAACGCATTATCTCCGTGAATGCAGCTTATAGTACTTCGATATTTGTTTTTGGGGCAGATCTACGGATATGTAAACTTCATTCTTCTATTTTGTTTCAGACTTGCCAATACTCGGCACATTTTGTAAATAAATTCAGAATATTTTAGGATATTATTTAACATTTTGCTTGCTGGTGTTCATATACCTTAAATCTTTCTGTCAAACGCCATAAATTTAATTGAAATCAGTTCAGTGGTCATCTCACTAAAGCATTTCTGCGTATTACATGCATTTGAATACGCAATCGGAACAGGTCCCGCGGGCTAAAACTTCATCTTATTACCGCAGACAAAGGCGCATATTCAAGGTCCACTAGAATTAAAGATAACTGAAATCTGCAAGCTCCGTTCGTTCCCTTTCACGCGCTTGCACAAAGGAGCCAATTACGCATGGTGATTTCAATGGCCTTTAGTTTCAATGGTCATTGACAGAGAGTGTGTGACTGCAGTATTTATAGAATACTCAAGTCATTTACGATGCATTTGCAGTTTCTGCGTAAAGTGTCGACCGCTATAGGATGCCCGCGGTTGTGAACCCCGAGACTGCGTTGCTAGACCTGTCGTAGTCATTCTGGAGTCATAACTTATGCTTCCGGGTTGCCTGCCACACAGTGCAGTCGTCACAAGCATGCTATTACGAAAACTGTTCGCACTATAACGAGACCTGTTCAAGCTATGTATAAGGCGGCATGTATTCATTGCAAGCACGTGAGATGAAACTCAGAACTTCCAATTTTCAAGAGCTTTTAAATGAAAATTGAGGGTACAAACCATCCCCAATGCTTCGCAGCGCGTCAACGCGCATTATCGTTGTTTTCTGCCGCAAATAAGTTAGGGTTTTTTTTTATGCGCTAGCAATTATAGTGTTACAGTGCGTCAAAAGTAGTGGAGCAGCAGCATCAGCAGCAATGACAACATTAGAAGAGAAGGACGAAGAGTAGTACAGGCACCAACACAACCACTCAGGCCAACAACAACAACTTGCCCTACGGCTCCCTGAAACACATCCCTTAACAGAGTGTTATATTATAACAAACACGAAGGAAGCGTTACATAAAATTTATAACTAAACGTTTTTGTTAAGGTTTCCCAAAATGCTAATAAGATTTGCAGACCAAATTCGCGAGCAAATCAGAGCAATCACCTGCTATACCTATATTGTTTTTGTTCTTTTTTTTTTCAAATTAGTACAGCGGTTTTCTCATAAAAGTATTTCTGTTTTTTGCGTGTATTTGTATAGGGAAACGGGAATTCACCCCGAGCTAAAGCATCCAAATACTGTACACCGCAGAACACTTTATTTTATAATAACCATTCAGTACAACCATTCTCTACCAAACTCTGGCACACTTCGCATTACGTAGACGTCAAGTGTAGTTAGGTGTGCTCTACTTCTTTGTCATCATGGTCGACCAGTGTCAGTGTTGCCCACCACCTTCCACAGGTGGCCTGCTTGTTTGCACCAGAAACACCGTGTACATCAGCGCTGCGCCGATTATCTGCAACGTAGAAAAACATCCGTCAGACACGGAGGAACGCGACCAGCTTTTTGGACACGCTTCAAGGATACTTACGCTCGTGAACGTCTGCAAGTTCACGTTGAAGTAATCGTTGATGCTGAACAAGTAATCATCTTGCTGCAAAGTGTTGACTAGTAGAGAGACCTGTGAGACGGGGCGAAGCAGATCGTAATTAATTTCCGAGAGGTCAGTATTTTTTTCTGTTTTTTTATAGCAGTGTGATACCCATCCTCGAACCGGCTCCCACTGTACTATCTTTCTGGCTATGTTCAGTGCAGCGTTCCGTCCTGACCACAAAAATTCATGAATGCTCAAACATGGTTTCAGCGGCTGCAATGTTTTTTCGGGATAGATGTTTAGAGTCTTTTTATTAGAGCGATCAAGAGAAAGAGATATGAACTTAAATGGCTGAAAGGTGCAGACGCTCTTTTTGCGGCCAGTTTGGGTTTCAAGGAGTCTGCCAATGGGAACTGATTGTTCGCGTAGCTCCCACATGAACTCCGCTATTCAAAATTAGATCGTTGGGGTAGGTAGTATCGAGTACGGGCCCCAAAGCACTCATTTGCTGTAGCCACCTAATGTTGATCATTAGAAAGTTAATTACCGTAACTTCGCTAATTACGCACGTAAACGCGGAAATTGCTCTGTATCTAGAGGCCGTAATTCCGTACACTGGAATGGTAAACATAACGTGACCAAGATTTATATTTTTCTCATTTTAAAAATTTGGTGCAGCTAAAAAAACACACTGTATATGTGCGCGCGTAGGGGGTGAGAGTTAGGGTCGTAACGCACCAGTAGTGTAAATATTAGTGGCCACGTAATTCTTTTTCCCGTCCGTGTTTCGTATTTTTCGCGGTAAATCTATATTTTAGTGAGCGCCAACTTGCCAATGAATAAGTACTTAGTTGCAGCACGGCAAACCAACGCCTGTATTTAGCATACACAGGAAATCAAAAAGAAAACTTGACCCTAAGCTTCAGCTTTAACGCTCCGCAGCAAAAGGCATTATGCAGAGCATTACGCCAAGCCGCAAAGAAAAACTGCTTCGTCATCTAGCTTGTGCTTTCAGCCGCTAACACCAATTTCCGCCACAGACTAAACCGCCGGTGGCCTAACGCAACGATGCAGTGACTTTTTTGTGTGACCAGGGAAGGGTTAACATATTCCCGGCCTGCGGGCACAGAAAAAAAGAATTCGAAAGTTCTAAGAAAAGCTAGAAACGCAGATTTTGCGACAGTGCCATACTTTTTCAACAAGCTTTCGTGGCTCGTTCCCGAGGTGAGTGCACGAGACCTCAGTCTGCAGTCTCCACACCTGCAAAGTAATAATGCATGTTGCTTGATTGATTCTTGGGGTTCGTCGTCCTAGATCAACACTAGAACTATATGGCATATGACATAGTACAGGGCTCTGGATTGATATGTTGGCCACAGGCGTCTCTTTCATGATTCAGCCATACTTCTGCTGCACCAAACTTTATGAGTCAGATTTCAGTCGCAACACCTACATTTCGAAGGGATACGAAAGCAAAAACGCTGTGAACTTACATTACCTGAAAGGGGCGAAATTGTCACTCGCGCCACATGTCGAAATGTGGCGCGAAGCTACAAAAGAAACCCGTGCGGGTTTCTTATAAAAAAAGTTTCGCAGTTGAAGAAAAATTTGTCCTCGTCCGGGACAGCTTTTTCCTCAACTACGAAACTTTCTTCCCGTGTAGATACATGCTCTTGTGTTCCAACGTCTGATAAAAAGAGAAGCACTTTTTGAAGAATAGTGTAGTAAAGACATACAACAAGAACTAAACAAAGAGCTCTTGTGAATAGTTCACGAGTAGTGACATAGCTACCGCACCTTAACACAAGTGTAATGCATCCCGTGTCCGCTGCAACGGCTGTCGAAAAAGCTTGTACAAAGGTGTAATTTGTCTTTATCTAGGAATATAGATTTTTTATGTTCAAAGAAATGTCGCAGGTTCTTACAGGGGAACAATCAAGGATCGCAGAGTGCGGGAGGATGTCAAAGATCTAGAAATACAAAAACGCTCCATTTATCTCTGTCGATGTTTAGCGCTTGTTTTTACCTACAAGCTTATTTGCGTGGGAAGCACAATATTGAACTTCAATACCTAGAGATGATAATCATGTGTTCCTGTTCTTATATATATTAAAAAATATTTAAAGATACACTAGTCGTCTTTTATTTTTTACTGAAACATTTCATCGCTTCAATCAATTGAGCCCGGATTTTATCTCTTCTCATGAACTGTCTATCTGCGTTTTTTTTTTGCGTATTTCTTGAGATCTTTTGTGCTTTGTGCTTGAAATTGAAATACAAATGTTTGCAGACACCGTATGGTTCAATAGCCGTTGGCTAGTGCTGGGGCCATTCACAGTATGGCTGGCGAGATCATTCCCACTGTAGGTGGTACACTTACATATGGTGCACACTGTAGTCCTGATTTAAATCTAAGTGCCTCAGCGTTTTTGCATTCATCCTTCAAAACATGGCAGCCATGACTGTGAATCTGACTCAAAATGTCGAGGCTAGTTGCAGCAAGGCAGAAATTTGGACGAGTTGGTTCAGTTTCATTGTGGAAAAAGCGCAACACACATAGACAGAAGAAAAGACATGATACTACCGCACAAATAACCGACGTATCGTCCGCCAGGCTGGCTCAGTAACTAAAGCGTTTGGCTGCTGAGTAGCAAGTCGAAAGCTTGATTTAAGGCAGCAGTGGCCACATTCCGAAAACATTGATGCGTCTCACCCTAATGCGGCCGACGCCGCTTCAGGGTTCCACCTCGTATACTTCGCAGCCCAATGCCAGAGCCATTGAGGCACACATGTAGATCATCATCAGTAAATCAGTCCTGCAACGTCGTAATTCATTTAACCTTCTCGTTGTGATTGCTCTGTCATTCCGGCTTTCTGCGGCCGAGCACGATGTCACTCGTGCCATTTCTGGGCGCGGTTTCCACGGTGCAGGTGTGATTACGAGTAGTACGACTAGTTCCTGTTATGACAGTGATCGGAATACCACTGCTTTTGTGGTGTACTGAGATTGATCAGCACGTTCAATAAACCCACAGTTGTAGATTATAAATCGATAATTCGCAGTCCTCCATAGTCCTTCATTACCATGTGCATCTTTGGGACATTAAGCTCTGCCTATGATTATTAATAAGGTCAACGCGTACGAAACCTCTGTCATTCTACCTAGTCATATATTGAAAGAAATGCCCTTTTAAGCTGGCATTTGGTTAAGTTGTAAACCCTTCGCTGGTCTACATAGGAGACATTACATGTGCTGTTCAAAAAAATTGGAGGACGTTTAAGCTTCGCCTTTAAGAGTAGAACGCGATAGCGTTATCTGGATCCGTTCGCATCGCATCCTTCGCATACGGCAAGTAGGCTTCATTCACTGCAACACTGAACGTGGGAAAGCCGGCTTACAAAGACGGCTTCACTTTTAAACTGAAATGCATTGCTAGAAAGACGTTTTTCCATGGGCAATACAAGTGGTCTTATATTGAAATGTGAAGGCCCTAGCACCTTTCTTTATTATTTTATTAATTGTTTGCTATTGTCCCGACGCGCGCATGTCTGGTAGAAATGCTGGAAAAGGGGTTTGCGTTTGAGTTTCCTCGTACATTCAAATTACCATCCGACGCCGATTGGTAAACAATCGGACGGCAAATCCGCCGCCGAGTGGTAAAGTTGTACTTTGCCATTTTTCTGACGGATTTCATTGCGAGAAATTCAATTTTTCTTCACCACAACCTTGCACCACGTGGAGGGCCTATGCGGTCGATGTGGTTGGATGATTTTCTCCGCCACCCGCTATCACACGCCGGTTGCCGACGCCGGATTTTCTGCGATACGGCGCCCTAATTAAAAAAAATTAAAATGACACCATGGCAAAGCATCTGGTACTCGCATCGTCGGCGAAACAGTGAGCCAGCGCGGTTGGCAGCAGCAGACTGCCGAAATGCATGCACCCGCTGCCCAGGAAGAATATCTTGTTGACGTGAGTCACGTTCGGCAGCAAGCAGTAGATCAAGGCGGCACAGAACAGTGCTGCCGTGTATCCGTAGGTGAAGAGCAGGCCAGGGCCCAGGATGACGCCCGTCTCGTGTAGGCACTCCCTCAGGCTCTGTAGCTGGGCGCGACACTGCTCCGTCAGCACGGCTTTCCTGCAGATGAACGACACCAGGGTCACGTGATCGAGTCGAGGCAAGCTTTCGAAATTACGGGGGTTTAACTTCCGGCCGCGACTGGCTTTAAAGAACGCTCTCTGGATACTTTTCTGTGGTGTTCACAACGCACCTGCACTAAGGGAAAAGGGACAGGAAGAGGGGGAAGGAATGCTCTTTCACATGCCTATTCATTATTTCCTTTACATGTTTGACATGTTATCATCACTGAAATGAACCGTTATAAACTCCCCCAAGCTTTAGTATACTAGCACTATCCTGATTGATTTTGACTACCACGAGTTATGCAACCTGCACCCACAAATGAGGGACATTGAGTTAAGCTCTGTTATTTGGGCGAAACCCTCAGATGGCTAATGGGTCGAAGAATCCGACGTCAGGCGTTATAGCGCCAAAATTCATGGTGCCACCATGTGTTGCTGCCACCATGGTGCCACCAACAAAGGCCGTTGGTTCGAGTGCCTCAATTAACCCTTTCAGACGCCACTTTATCCTGTTGATTGAAAACTTAGTTTCGCCACATATCTTGCCTCTTCAGAATCATAGAAAGTGTACAGCTGCAGAAAATATTAGTAATTTTCAATTCTTTAGTGAGTTGTGTCAAGTTTGACAACACTTGGCAATCGGATTCCACTCCAGTGCATCCCTCTGTACCCGCTGCTCATCTAGCGGCTCCACCACGACGTCCGCGCGTGCTTCACGTGTGAATATTCAGACGCGAACCACGCGCGGACTTCGCAGTGGCGCCGCTAGATTGGCAGCGCGTCCAGATGGATGCGCTGGAGTGGATTCTGGTTGCATACACGCCTCTTAAATGACGCATTTCAATGGTAGCAGCACAGTTTGTGGCTACAATGTTTCATCAGACGATGGGTCCTGGCGGAATTCTTTAAATAAATATTTTACTGTCTAAACTGTTCTAGCCTCGCTCTTTATAGTCTCCTTTTGTACCACGTCAACTGGGGCTTACTGTTCAGGCACCGTGGTGGTGGAGCTCAGGCACTCCTTGATCTCCCGTCCAATGCATTGCAGATGGAAGCGGAACACGGCGAACGAGTAAGACATGCACATTCGGGGTCCCAGGCACTGAGGTACAAGGACCAGGATGTACCAGGTTCCAAGGCCCCGCGAGTAGACCTTCATCAGCGGCGAAGCCTTGTCCAGCAGCATCGACGCGCCGCAGTCGGTGGCCACGGCCAGCGACATGCACAGGGCGATCTGCACTGCCTGCGAATGCGCCATCCACGGACAGCGTCGAGACGTTGCAGCTCTAAAGCGCGACCAACCACACGTGCTGCAGCATGTGCGTCTGACCAGCCATGGCGTCCTTTATTCGACATTAATACAGTGCTCTCTGTCTCTCTGCCTTTCTGTCTGCTTTTATTGCAATAGCAATTACGCGGACACTCCAAGCGCATTTCTGCCGTTGCCGTCGCCGTGATGTTCCGTATAAAGTCCAAGGGCGATAACACCGCCTCCGCGCCGTGTGTTGTACGTGCGAATGAAAGCGCGCGAGGGGAGCCAACGATAGCGGCTCAATCTGGCGCGTGCAAGAGAGGGCAGCTGACAGGAAACCCGCCGTTATTCGTCGTGCGAAAAACCGTAGGGGGATGGGGCGGCGTTCTCCGACAGCAACCGCGCACTACGCGACCGCGCGCATTGGGAATCGACGATCGCGGCTAAATGTCGCGCGTGCAGTGAGGGAGGCAGCGTTCTACTCCGCCACCAACAGCGTACTTTTCACGGTCGCGCGCGCTTTATCTTGAAAGCAACCTGCATGTGGCTCATAGCTTCACGCGTGCGTTTTTCTCGTCGCTCAGTTTCCGTTGAAGCGATACACAGCAGGAAGCTCACTGCGCTTCCTGACGCCAGCGTTTTGACGGCGAGTGTCCGCGGTCGTCGAGTGTGATGTCTTCCTGTTTGTCGGTGCGTGCTGACGCCACGCTTGTTAATTTACGCGTGCATTGTTCTCGTCGCTCAGTTTCCGCTGAAGCGATACACAGCACGAAGGTCAATTCACTCGCTCCTGCTGCCGCGCTTCCTGACGCCAGCGTTTTGACTGCGAGTGTCCGCGGTCATCGAGTGTGATGTGTTCATGTTTGTCGATGCGTGGTGGCACCATGCTTGTTAATTTAGTTAGTAAACGAATATTTCCCCAAGTTTATACGGCCGGTAAAACTACTATCTTTACTTCGTATAGCATGTCTACTAATTTGCTATCGCAATCGATGCTTCGCCTGTCGGGCGAAACTGCGGGGGTTTTTTTTTAAGTTTCTGCGCTAAGCACTAGAAGAGTCGCTTGTACACTTTGTCCCCGCCACTATCGTCTACATTTTCTGTTTGCGGCACGATTGCCTAGTGGTCAGATGTGTTGCTAAGTATCGGAAAAACCGCATCTGTTCTTTGAATAATAATAATAATAATAATAATAATAATAATAATAATAATAATAATAATAATAATAATAATAATAATAATAATAATATATAATTGATAGCGTTGCTAGAACTTCAGAGACAGAGGTCACGTTCGGCGATCCCAAAGCAGCTGCAAGTCCTCAGTAATTCCACTTGCGATTAAAAACCGAACCTGCACGTGAATAGGCTTTTTGGGCAGAAAGTTATAAACAATGCCCATAATAAGATATAATTATACACTTGTTTTTCGTGCAGCTACGAGGTGCAGCAGTTTACTATATACACGCGAGTACAGTACTTCTGCTGCCCTGTATCTCGTTCCTGTCTTTTTTCCGGCACTGTATACTCATCATGAACGATCAAATCACACTATAACCCTACTTACTGTACTCATGCAATAATTTACACTGTTAAAAGAGAATTAATGGTGTGCAGCCCTTTGTAATTCACATCCTTTTCAAAGTGTCAGTTATATACCAATACTTTTTATAGACCCTTATTGACTCTTAAGGGTGTAAATCATTAACAACGTACAGCCGTGGTCTGGAATATGTAGTGCTTTGCAGCAGTGGTATTACGCTCGCAACGGTAAAAAGTGTTGCTGGGCGAGCTGTTAGAAGCCTAAAGGATCGTTCACAATAGGCCGACACGACACCGATTTTGGTCTGCCGACTGTTGGTGATAGGCGTTTTCCGTCCTGTCGGCGCCCCTGTCACACTGCACCTACGCCAAGAGTCTGCAGACGGATCTCTGACGGGCGCGTCGGCAGAACGCCGGCGGGAACACACTCGTCGGCAGAGCACACACGGCCAGACACGGCCGTACACTACTGAACATGGCGGCGCCTTCGAGGCAAAAGCCGGCCGCCTCTGCTCTATGAATTCGTCGTCCTGCACTGCTTCGTACTATCGCTCGCAACCGGTACTTGTATTTGCTTTCTATTTCAGTAATGATGCTTCGGCAACAAACTATTAGAGACAGGTTGGCGCTGTTTTCGAGATCCATTCTCGGTTTCTTAGCCCATTAGGCCTGACAAAGGCAGCTATATAATAAACGGGACATATCCTGTGAGATTACAAGTGCTGTCAGATCTCAGAGGTGATACATGAATGCGTGCTTGTTATTTGCGAGATAGAAGGCGCCACAAAGCGCATTTGTTTATAGTTGCCCCCGTTCATGGTTTGCTTCAAACACAGTGGAAACCAACGTTCATCGGAAACCATGCAGCGGCGACCTGAAATACTGAAGAAATGCTGCAAGACATTCATATTCGCGCTTACAATCAGCGTCGCATCACCCAGAGACGAGCTGATGTGAGTGACCGGGCCAAGGTATTATGTAAGCATGGTAGCGAAGCTGCCATAGAAGCCTATACGTCCTGCAATGGCGGCTTGTGGAAGCATGGCAGTGCCATCTACATTTCGCAGGGCCAACTTCTCGGTGGAAAAAAATCAACATTTGCTATTCC
This sequence comes from Dermacentor silvarum, assembly GCF_013339745.2. Classification (NCBI taxonomy): domain Eukaryota; kingdom Metazoa; phylum Arthropoda; class Arachnida; order Ixodida; family Ixodidae; genus Dermacentor; species Dermacentor silvarum. Next base: position 42,548 of record NW_023606389.1, read on the forward strand.
AGGCTTCTTGCGCCGAAGTATATTCTACTGCGCCAGCTCACATCACACCACTACGACATCGCATATACAGAGCACACAATGCAAATGAAGCGTAAGCAAGTGAGAATATTCGCCGCAACACCGTGTCCCAATCTAACCTGAATACGCCCATCTGAATTTATAGGCCTCATTCGATAATGGCACGCATTACACTGGTGATCCTTGAAAGTTTGGCATGAATTTAAAGCAATGGGGTCACCAAGATTTTGAACGGAGTAGGATATCCATGTGTCCTTAGTACCAACACACGTTTGTTATTTCGGTGTTAAGATCAAATCAACATTACATTGAAATGATTCACAAACACCACACTTCAATCTTCACTAACACAGCACGCGTGCCATCTGTGGTTTCTATCTGGTACTGAAGACATAGCTAAAACATAATAATTAGTGAAAAGGCAAATGAAAAATAAAGTTACTGATCAAATCTTATAAGGTTAATGCTATATAAATCGCCATTACTTTTAATGGCTGCGCATAAGAGAGTTTTACGACATTACAGTGTTAAATACGGTAACAAAATCTCCGCATATCTCAGCACGTATCGCCATCAGCAAACTTGAACAGTTTCGTACACATAATTAATCGTGGATGGAAGCAACCAGCCTGTGATTTCACATTATCCTATTCTAATTTAATTATCTGTACTTTTTTCAAATGCTTCCATTGGAGACGTAATGGATGAATAATTTTCATCAACTAGTGTTTCACTGTGCGAGATGTAGTCGTGCTTCAATCGAACGACCGTAAATGTCGCTGCTCATTGGCTTGGAACCGTATTTCAGCATCCTTCGCGACCATGTGAATTGACGTTGGCCAGGCTTCACAAACGCCCCTCGCAAACTGCTCTCGCAGGTTCTCTCTTATCGTGCCGTGTCTGTCGCTTTGGGCTTCTTATGTGCGGATTGTACAAAGTCAAGAGCGGTCCATTTCGTGTTGCTACGGGCAGAAGTGAACTAAACTGAATTCGAGAGACCAAAATCAACGTCACCCGCCGTGGTTGCTGAGTGGCTTGTTGGGCTGCTAAGCACGAGGTCGCGGGATCGAATCCCGGCCACGGCGGCCGGATTTCGATGGGGGCGAAATGCGAAAACACCCGTATACTTAGATTTAGGTGCCCGTTAAAGTACCCCAGGTGGTCCAAATTATCCCAGAGTCCCGCAACTACGGTGTGCCTCATAATCGGATCGTGCTTTTGGCATGTAAAATCCCATAATTTAATTTTAAAAATTAACGTCGTATCGGTCTAGCGTCACCGGGCCGTTAGTTCAGGCCCGCAGTTATGAGGTATACGGGCACGAACCCCTCGGCTTCCGGTGGGTTTTCCCCTGAACAAAGTCGGCACCGGCTCTAACTTAACACAACACTGCTGACAAGGGCTGACGATCATGCATTTCAACTTCGGAAGTATGCCTCCATTAATCTTGAGCACGATTAAGTACATCCTCCTAAGACCTCTTGTACGATACATTGCACATTGCCTTCAACATGTTTTCGAAATTCACTCGGAAGTGGTTATGCAAAACATGCATTCTGGAAATGAAGTGCATGCGCAACTGTAAAGAAGTGGTTTGCTCATATTCTTTCATTGGCTTTCGAGAAATTTGACACTTAATTGATCTAGACCTCTGTGTCGTCCCAGACGGCCGAAAGCAACATTGAGGTGTGTTTCGATATCACTGATATTGTGTGAAAATACTGGATGCGGCAGCCACATGGCAATGTACTACATGTAGTTCCATCTTCATCTCTGCATATTAGCAATGAAATGCAGCTTTTCCCATAGCAAACATGAGGAAACGATGGAGATATTTATTTTTTACAAAGAAGCTGTTAAGGGCTAGGTTCCAGGAGATCGCGTCCGTGTAGTAGACCGACCGACGTGAACAATTCAGATACGGCTCCATGTGCGTGGCGCTTTCCCGCCAGTTGTGCCATAGCACAGGTGTCAAAACGATGATGGATGGCCGATTGTTATACCCCTCGCCACAGGCCGACTCTTGGCGACAGCATTTTCCCTTCTTTGAACCGTTGGCCATAGCGTTTTCCGTCCTGTAAACTGCTGTCGCCAACAGTCGGCAGACCAAAATCGGTGTCGTGTCGGCCTAGTGTAAATGAGCCTAAGGCATGCATAATAGCGCGACAAAGAAACAGGCATAAGATGAATGACATAAGAAAGTAACCAGACGGGGCGCTAAACTTCAACTGTTCATTCTGATAGCTAAGCTCAAAGAATACAATGAACGCGCATGCATGCAGCGGTCGCGTCAAGTACTTGAGATACCGGACAGAAGTGGCGACACGTTGGCACGGGAATTGTTGGAGGGCTTTTACATTCAGATAAGAGGTGCGAACTGCATTAGCAACACTAGCGTTTATCTTTCGGTGAACGATGGGGCTGTTTGACACGTCGCTAGGATTTTTTTTTTTTTATTTACTAGACCGCTGCAGGCATGCGCGTTTGTTGTATTCTGTCGACTCCGCTCTCGGAATAAACAGTTAAAGTTTAGCGCCCGCTACGCTCCTTCCTTAAGTTTGTGTTTCTTCTTCCCGCTATTATGCACCCCTTTGCTTCGCGTCACTCGGAGCTTCCCACTAACGGTATTTAATGGCGTTCTGTTGTACAGATTCACATCTGACCTTGTCGGCGTTTCAGCGGCTTTATGAATCGATTTGAAATGTCATTTCGGCGAGCCATTGATTATAGCCGCTATAGAGAGCGGACTCCTAGTTCGAACTTACTGAAAGAAACTTCTGCAGCTAGTTGAAACAAATATTGGACTTTTTTTTCTTTCTTTTTCTGACGTTGTAGTGATTCTACAACGTGGTTGCCCGAAGCAAGAGCATGAAGGTTAGAAAGTATGAAGGCTGTGAAACGCTGACAAAGTATTTTAATTTGGCTCTAAATTTGGTCTCAACATGTCCGACTGGAGTCTGCGTCGTTTCTGTGACGTCGTCATTCAGCGAAATTTGCGCAACTCTCGTAGCAGTAAATTATATAATTGTATATCTTTACGTGTCGAAAACCATGATATGACTTGGATGCACGCCGTATTGGGGAACTGCTGAATAATCTTGGCCACCTGTTTTTTTTTGTTTTTTTTTAATGCGCACCAATGGGCGTGTCCTCATTTCGCACCCTATCGAAATGCGGCTTCCGCTGACAGGACTTTATCCCGTGACATCGTAATAAACAGCAAGACGCCATAGCCGGTGAGCCACCATGGCGCGTGTGTATAGCAGTGGGGCTAGATATGAAGATGTTGGTCATAAAAAAATTACCAAGAGTGCTTCACGCGTTTTTTTTTTTGCTATATGATCACGCGTGGACGCCGCGGTAATCGCAGTAACAGATTGAGCCAGCGTATTATGACGTCATGACGCATCGACCACCTGGGTGCCGAATTCTAAGGCGGTTCGTATAGAAAAACGTTTCGCAGTAACTTATTTAATGCATTCGTACGCTTGTCAGTATATTTTTTTCTACGGTTTAGACGGTTTCAACCTTCTCTTTACACAAACCAAAAGTCGAAAATGTTGTGTCACAACTCTTTTATGAGCTCACACAGCGAACTGTGTGGAAAGGACACAGACACATAAGGCAGCCTTTGAACGTTGTCTGCCTGTTCCCTAGTGCTGTATTACTTTTCCTTGGCTCTTGCCACTCGTAAAAAACTGTTCAACGTAAGAAAGAGTGTCGGCACTCACGTAGAAGCTCATCACACCAACGGCGTACAGCTGCGTGCGACGCTTGGAGCCAGGAGGTGTCCGCAGGCGCCTTTCGAGCTCGGAACACTTGGCGATCAGGCCCTGAAGCCTAGGAGCACGCACCAGCGCCATGGTGTAGTTGACGAAGCTTTCGAGCACCACGCAGCTCACGTAGCAAGCGTACGCCTTGGCGTGGAAGCGGTCCGCCTCGCTCAGTTGGCGGCTGCAGCGGTCGTACTCGACCACTGCTGCGAAGCCGAAGACTGCGCTCGGAAATGGTAAAGAGTCGTGGCTATCGATTAGACAGTTTTCCTGCGTTATGCACAAACGCGCGCCTTTATATAGCATGCCCGACCAGCGCAGGCAAGGGAGGAGGGGACGAAGGAAGGAATCCTGACACGCAATTGTGATACGTCCATCAGACGCGTGACCGCATTTGTAAACGCGCTCTGTCCTTATAACCTTCTTCGTCTCACGCCCCCCCCCCCCCGCCTCTCCACCCAATGCCTCCTCAGACGCCAGCAGAAAGAGGAGTCAACCTCTAGGAGACTTCTCTGCCGTTTTGTAAAGTCCTTCCTCACTCACTCTCTCTCTCTCTCTGGGTTACAGGAATTAGGCGATCCAAAATCAAAAGAGGTGGCTGACAGATGGAGTAGCACACGAGGAATAAGGATTATAAACAGGGATAAGGTGCCTCAGAAAGGCTGGCCTTATTAACAGGGATAAGGTGCCTCAGAAAGGCCTACCAGCCTTTCTGAGGCACCTTATCCCTGTTTATAATCCTTATTCCTCAGGAATTAGGCGAGGAACGTTCCCCCAGACTGTGACTTCAAGCCCGATCACTCACCCACGCTTGTGAAGGCGCATGACAATGTCCAGCAGGTGAACCAACTATGCTGCAAGCTGTACACCTTTGTCCAGTCGGCCGATTCAAGGCCGCCCAGGAAGCAGGCGCCGATGGCCTTGTTGTACAGACCGATGTAGCGGAACCCGGCGTAGAAGAGGCCGCTTTCGCCCTTGGGATGCGGCCAGCTTGTGATTGTTTTGCACACTACGCTCACGTCCGATGGCTGCTTGCTTCTTCCGGGACCGCAGCTCTTCCAGGACATGACGTCAGAGAATTTCCGCTTCATCTGGACCGAGAGGACAATAGGGAGAGATAAGACTTCCCGTTCGTGGAAAGGACATCGCATGACCTTCGCGTCTCCGCAGTTTCGCGTGGTTTGCTAGGACATAAAGTGTCGGCAGTTTGTTGTTATTTGTTAGAAATCCCTTGAACCCGTCAAAATAGGCCCCCGAATTTGAAAATTACATACCAGTGTCAGTGATAAATGTCAAGAAAAAAACAATAGATGGCAAATCAACACCACTCTTGTCCATAACTGTATGATGTGCGTTCAGATCAGTAACTGCTATGATTGGTTTTGTAGAAATGAACATATGTAACCTAAAAATCTATACACCATCTACCAAATAAAGTGCCTTCCTTTGCTGCAGTAAACGTGTTGTTTTCAGTGTAGAAGGTATGCAGTTATCTGTAAGCAGTAGTCGTTCAGAATACTATTACCATTGCTATTTTCATTCCATAAAAAGGGTTGGTTGCAAGGAACCTGAGAAAATGACAGAAAGTGCAAGAACATCAGTCCACAGCCTATCGATAAGCATTCTGTATACTAAAGTAAAACATCTATTGATGTTCTGTAGATATCCCAAAAAAGGCCGGCATCTCGAAGGTGTGCCTCAGCGACTATGACATTTTGCTGCCGGCCATAAACAGACTCTCACAGTCACTAATTTTCAGCTGAGGAGATCAGACTTGAAACGGATATACGTGCGAACACTTTAACAGCACTGTAAGAATACTAGGTGTTCAAAGTTAAAGGGACACCACAGTGAAGCACTACATTAAGTTATAACTATAAAGTATATCTTTGAATGATCTGTTCTCGTTGATCTCGCTGTGATGGTTTGGTTATTAGAAGAAAAAAATGAAATAAAATTTCCACTACTTCAATTTCTCGCCAGAATAACACTGTGCATGCATCAGTGGGTCGTCACAGATATTAAAGTAGTTTTTTTTCTTTTTGTCAGTGTCTTGAGCCATTGTAGGCTCAATGAAAGTTCCTGACTTCCTAAGTTCAGTCTTCGCATCTTTTAGAATACAGTGAAGTCCCACATTTACCGATCAAAAGTTAACTCGGCCTAAGCATACGTCGCACAAGTACATCACGTCATGGCGAGGTGGTGCGAGAACTTGAAGACGGCAGCGCCACCTGTATTTTAGTTCCGCGTCTTTCGTAGCTTATTAAGACTCCTTATTTAGTAAGAGTGGCTTTTTTTTTGCTCTTGTAAAGAGGTAATGTACAAACCAGCTAAATGTACTTTCGCTTTACGGTTCTTTTAAACTGTTACAATTCAGATATATTATACTGTGAAACCTTGTGAACCTTTCTTCGCAATACCTTAAACCATCAAGTGTACCAGAGAGTTGGAAGAATGCCTACATCATACTTACATATTAGAAGGGAAATGTTAAAGAAGTGAGCGATTATGGATCCATCAGATTGTGTTTAGTCTTCTACAATATGGTCACCAAGAATATTTCTATTAAAATCAGTACAATACATGACTTTAGTCTGCACGAAGAATAGGTGGGGTTCAGGAATGCGTATTGTACAATGGATTACATTCATAGGGTAATTGAGCTAACCGCTCTCTATGACCTTCACAGATTGCAAAAGAAAGGCATTTGTTTCAGCAGAGTTACCTGCGGTCATTGCGACATTGCGTATTCGCAATGTCGCAATGTCGCAATTACGCAAGCATACGTAATTCAATATATTAGCAAATATCTATAAAGATTCCAAAACTGCTTTAAACTCTCCGCAAGAAAAGCGGGAAAATACCCATCAAGAGAGGGGTCAGGCAAGAAGACACAATCTCTCCAATGATATTCATGGATGCCTAAAGAAGTATTGAAGCTACTACACTGGGAAGGACAAAGAGTTAGGATCGACTGCGAACATGTAGACAACCTGCGCGCTCTGCGGGTTACATTGTCCTGTTCAGCAACGCTGGAGATGACTTGCAACAAATGATTGAGGGCCTTAGCCGACAAAGTATAAGGCTAAGTTTGAAGATTTACTTGCAGAAAACAATGTTAATGGTCTACAGCCTGGCGAGACAACGAGAATTCATGATTGGCAGTCAGCATCTAGAATCCGTGCGAGAGTACGTTTATCTAGGCCTCCCAGTTCAGTTTGAGAACAAAACTTACAGGAGAATAAAAATGCGTTGGATCACATGCAAGCAGCCATTACCCAATCATTAAAAAGGAAAACTAGCGCGAAACACAAGGGACGGAACGAATACATGGACAACACGGCTACTTCCCACCCCGTGTGTTTCGCGCTAGTTTAACTTTTTAATAATGTACCAACTAGCTCAAATGTCTACTCTTCTGGAACCAAATCGTGTCCGGCAGCTTACTTCTTTTGAAAAGTCTGCAATCATCGCATTTTGCCGGTATACTAACATACTGGGCAGAAATTTCGAACTTAACTAGGAAGCTCGAGAAAAAAAATCAGGGCTGAGCAACTAGCGATATAGCGCAACATATTAGGGGTAACCTTAAGGGACACGAAGACAGTGTTGCGGATTGAAAAGCAAACGAGGGTAGCCGATAATATTGCTGACATCAAGAGGTTGAAAATGGAGATGGGCAGGCCATATAATTCTCAGCGCAGTTAAACAGTGGTCTAGTAGAGTTCTAAAACTGGTGCCAAAAAAAGAGATGCGAAATCAAGGACGGCCGTGAATTAGGCAGTGTGATTCAATTAGGAGAGAGACAGAGAGACAAAACTTTATTGAAAGTCCTTGCTGGGGACAATGGAGGCGGGGGGTCGGAAGACTAGCCCCACCCGAGCCCCCCTTCCTCAGGCGGCGGCCAGACCTTGAGCCTTGGCGGCGTTGTCGACCATCCTGATTACCCACAGTTGGCCCTCCGGGCATTCGCTGAGCCACATCGCCTCGGGCGTGGTGATTCTGAATGTAGGATTGGTGCTGTGTTTGATGGTGTGTGGTGCTGCGGGGAATGCCCAGATAATGTTGTCGAGGTCTGCGCGTGGCGCGTGCCGTGTTTTCAGTGCGGTTTGAAGGCATCGCGGTAGATGTGTGATGGTAAGGGGGCGGTGTAGGAAAGGTGCGCGTCTGTAATGGCCGCCATGTGGTCGATTGATGCTTGTTCAGAAACTGGTCGGGAGGGGGATATTTGAGGCGGGCTTTACGGTATAGTACGTGAGGATCTCGCCATAGGTGATCATGCGGTCGCGCGCGCGGCTGCGTTAGTGATCAGGTGCTTGCGGATGGTGAGGCCGTCCGGATAACTGCTGGCCGGAAGAGGAGTGACGTGCCCGGAGGACGCTTGCTCGGGCGGCGACGTGCGCGGCTTCATTTTCAGGTAAGACCTGCGTCGCTCGGGAGCCAGATCACCTGAACGCGGCGGCGACGGGAGGGGTGTGTGCCGATGAGGATGCGGTGCGCTTGGGATGAGATGAGTCCTCTGGTGTATTGACGTAGGGCCGTCTCTGAATCAGAGATAATGCACGATGATAGGCGAGAGCTATAGAAGCCTCTTCGCCTTCTTCAGGGTGAGTGCTGCGTATGGAGGTGGTTATTGTGGTATGCAGATTCGATCCCGTGACAGCGGCAAGTGTCATGGCCGAGTCGGTCGCGTAGTCCAAGGCGTCTACATAAGCCAATTGCGAAGCACCCTCATAACTATTGCCGAGCTCTTACGGCGCGACGTGCTGCATTGCAGTCGGGATGCATATTCTTCGGGAGAGGGGAAATTAGGAAAGTGTCGTGGATGTCCGGTGGTATGGGGAGCTTGACTCCAGCCTGTGTGAGGTAAGGGATGCTCAGCTTACTGAGGACCTGACGTCCTGTCGCGGTGTGGGAGAGGCGTTCCTGGTGAGCTAGGCCCTCAGCATCGATGAGCTCGTCGACAGTATTATAAAGCCCCAACTCGGCCAGCGTTACATTGGCGGTGCTGGGCGGAAGGTCGGAGTGCTTGTTTGTATGCTTTCTTGATAATGATGTCAATCTCTGTTTCTCAGAATATGTGAGGCATAGGAAGGGCGCAACATATACGATGCGACTGATGATGAAGGCCTGGCTAATCCGAAGAATGTTGTCCTCTTTCATACCAGTATGTCGGGTAGCGATACGTGAGATAAGCCAACCTACTTGTGCAGCGTCGTTGCTAAGGCGATGTAGAGTTGCTGCTACTTTTGCGGTTTTGCTGTATGCGGAGCCCAAGGACTCGGAGGATAGGAACACAAGGATAGGCGAGCCGTGGGCTGCAAGGTCAATGGATGGAGAGTGAGGTTCTGATCGGGCGTCGCCGATGAGCAGGCTCGAGTATGAGGATATGAAAGTAGGAAATTTGCAGGCATAAGATCGGCTGGAAAACAGACTTGCTGAAAATGGGGCTACTTGGAGATCGCTGGGAGAGGCCTTTGTCGCTCAGTGGACATAAATATGATGATGATGATGAGGAGGAGGAGGATCATGATGCGAGGAATTATAGAATTCGGTTAATTGCGTCTTCGAGATGTATATAGAGTTCAATAGCACATTGTTTAAAAACTATCTGGCGTGTTCAAAATGTGAAATGTTAGGAATAAAGTGTGTCTGAGGATAAACGTGCTAGAGAAATTACAGTCTTTGGTGCTGCGTGGGCGCCGTAGAAACGTTACTAAATTTGTTCGAGTTTGGATTGTTCTCTATGCTTGCTGAGGGCACTAACGCGTTCGCTGATTGCAAGTTTTCTAAATTGAACATTCGAGATGAAACCTCAAGAGACTAAAGTGTGGGCTCGGAGAAACATAGTTTGGAAATTCCAACATTAAAATTATATTGGGAGTGCCCATAGTGCATTTTAAATTTCCATCGGATCATAATGAAACCCTGCAATAAGCAGTAAAAGTTAAGTTACTGAATTGTGGCTATCGGCAATGACTAAATATATATAGTAGAAAATTTGGATGAGTACCAACATTACATAAGCAAATTGTGACAAAGACTACTAGCTTGACCTCGACGAGTTACTAATTGCAATTTGCGGCTTAAAAATGAAATCCTGTCACGCGGTGTTTAATGGTTAAAAAGAACTCACCTTGCTATGTGCGCAATACCTGGCTCGACTGAAGCCAGCGCCTATACTGCAATCCCCAAGAGCACCTGCAGAATTCGCCACATGGTCTGTAATTATTGCTAGGTAGTCGTCGATGAGCCTTTGTCATTAAAGCTTCAGTAAGCACTCACGTTCGTAGAGTAAGCCCCACGAAAAGCACGGCAATCTGTCATTTTGACTCCCTCCAACCAACTCAAGTATCGGCGCTTATTGGGTGAAACGTAAGCATCGCGATGTATTTGCAAATCACGAGCGAAACTTGCGTCCACATAGCGTGAAACCTCACACTACTTTGAAAGCCAGAAAGATGTGCCGTCCCGGAACTCCAACACAATGAAATGCGCGCTATGTGCATATTTCTGCCTGAGAAGCGATTCTCCATCATGCGAAACGCGTATTGTCTGTTGATAATTTGCGGGAGAGAATTGATTTTGGCGCCTTCGCAAAGCCGCGCGAGAGCGACGACGTAGCCGCTTCCACGATTACGAATTAAAGGGGAGCTGTAGCCGTCTTCGTGATGAAATCTTCATGAGAAACGCGGCGGCATCTCTTCCTCATAATATTCGCCAAGCATATGTGTAAACGCACAGTAGGTGTAAACAACGCAAAATTTATGCAGTGGCGGGCGTTCGTCAAGATGTACACCTTTAGACCGATACAGGTGGTTGATATATAAAGGATTCCATACGTCTTAAGAAATCGATATAAACTGCATACAAATGCCATGTTTTCATATTTTGGCTTGAGCACGAAACACACAGACGAAGGAAGGACTCGACGACACGAGTGCAAGAGCATAAGGCCTCTATGCGAAAGGAGCGCATAGAGTCGTCCATATTGAAAAGATCGGAGACGCTTGCGTCAGTCTGCCAACTATTTTATTAACAGAAAAAAAGAGTTCGCAAATCTTTGTGCAGCACGCGTCACGGTATAGTAAAGGCCAGCGGGTGCATGTTTGCAAAGATTACACTTTGTTTGTCATGATATTAATTTCACTACCAGGTGGCGCCTATAAGATTCTTATAAATGGTTGTCAGAAATACGTAAGAAAAAGAAGGCCGCACCTATATTACCAAGAAAACAGAATAACTTATAAGGCAGGTCGACTGGTCGCTCGAGACACAGTGCCTCGAGCGACCAGTCGCGCGGCAATTCTGCTAGTATTCGCGGGCTCCTTTGACGCTCGGAAAAACACATTTATGTGGCACATATTGAGCAACAGAAAGCTGTATCGGGAGTTTTTCATGTTGCTCTAAAATTTTCTCATTGACACTTCGATAATTAGGGCAGTACACTTCTCGACTTAGATAATTAATTACAATTAACTAATTAAATCTCAGCAACGAAAAAATTACTGGCGGCTACTCCACTGCACTGGAAACAATACGCACTAGGTTTGCTTCGCGTAACGCCGTTCTTCTTTTTTAATCGTGCTGCGTGATAGCTGGGACACCTTGCACATATATATATATATATATATATATATATATATATATATATATACAGTCTACTTCAATGTAACTTGGACACACACCATTCGCTGTGTGTTACCTTGCAGTGGTTACCTGGCCAACGAAGCATGCGCCAGAAGACAGCGTTATTCTCCGCAGAATTCCAACTCAGTACTGACTCCTCTCTTCCGCCTCTAAATTCAAGACCTACCTGGGTACCCAAAATGCCCGAACTGCACGGAATACGTTCCCTAGAGCATTTCCCACGGCACTGCCCTCACATTCCACTCAAGCTGCAGTCAGCGCTCTCCACCATTCCCTCCAACATCCAGCCACGGATGAACTGGCTCGTTCCACCACTCCATGCAACTGACATTCTCCTGCCGCTGCTCATCCAGCACGTTAGAGCGTGTCGGGTGAGGAGTGGTAGTTGACCGACCAGAGAGTAGTAGTAGTAGTAGTAGTAGTAGTAGTAGTAGTAGTAGTAGTAGTAGTAGTAGAGGTTGAGTAAAAGAGAAAAGATGCATGTTTCTACAGCCCTTATAGGGAGCACGGCTCAGGAGATGTGCGCCGGGCGTTGGCGTAAAAATGAAAGTATTCTCTCTCTCTCAACGCAGTTCATACAGCCATCGGTGCGCGTAAATTGTGAGCGGAGCGGAGCGTAAGGAACGCTCGGCTAAAACTGTCTATCGATGTGCAACACCGGTACGGCCGCTGCAGGCGTCCCTCAACGCACCAGCGTTGTGACGCGCCTGGTTTCCGCCAGGGCGATCTTCCTGCTCCGAAGCAGAAGTCTCGCTCGCTGAGTCGGACTCCTTGGTCGCTAACGAAGGACCTCCACCTATTGCTAAAACATCGTGTGAAGAGGTAAAATGCAACACTAAGCTTTGCTCTTTTGATCTCCTTCTTTGGGCAATCACTTTCAATGCTACTCCTTTGGGCAAGGCTATCAACTTTTATTCTATACTACAGATGACTGTCAAGTGCTCGGATTACGGATTTGAAGGAAGAGGAAGTGATTATCGGAAGTAGTCAAGGCAAGCTTATAACTTCATTTGAGACACAAAAGCAGTACATTGTTAAAGTTCCGAAAGTGTATCTCGCTTTTCATTTTAGCTATATAATAATTTTTCAAATATTATTTCCCATTTTTTTCGTTTTAAACTTCTTCTAACTTTTTAAATATCTAATAACTATGGATAGCCATCCATTATATTCATACGTTGGCAGCCATTAACAAAAAAACGTTTAAACTCTTTTTTTTTTCCTGGGTATAATCTTCCGTAGTCGGTAAGCGCCAGGGTTTAGAAACCAGAATAGTATCTCTTAAGCACTTAATTATAGGCCGATCCCTCTAGCGGGTACTCAAACTCCCATATAGCGAGAGTTTCCCGGCATCCTCCATTATCATCGGCAAGCCGGCCAAGCCGCATTTAGTACTCGACAGCGCAGTGGCGGGCAAATATCATTAAATGGTTCATCATAATACACGTATTTTTTTAACTTTCGTGGTTTCAATTAAGCCTCCCTGATGCGCTGAAAGGTGCCCGATAGCTTCGCCAAGTTCGTTAATGGGGCATCGAAATCATTCCCGTTTAAATAAGTTTTTGGCAACCGCAATCTCAGAGGAAGAAAACAACTTTCGAACACGCGAGCACACGCGCTCCGCGGCTACGCGAGCAGAAGAAGAAACGAGAAAGCACACGACGGCCTGCCTTAATTGCCTCCACGCCCATTACGTCAACGAAGACACCGCCGTTTTCATATGCCTCAGCCGAATGTCCGGTACACCGAATCTCGCGGTAGTGCTGCTCATCGGCGTCGTGTACTGCGGGAGCAGGATCCTGGTGGACAAATTCGCCCTGCTGGCCTACCCGTGGTGCGACCACCCGACCAAGTGCTACGACTTCGCCGAGGAGCTGGCCGGCAGCGTGGACCAAAACGTGGACCCGTGCGACAACCTGTACGAGCACGTGTGCGCCCGCTGGACCCAGCGGTATCCCGCTTTTCAGCGCCACATCGACTTCCTGCAGAGCAGAACGACGACCTTCTTACTGCAGCAACTCGAGCGTGCCGCCCCTCAACACCAGTCGCTAGCCGTCAGGAGGATCGTGTCCGGGTACCAGGCCTGCCGCGGGGCTTTCACTGATCAGCGAGAAGATGCCCAGGTGAGATAGCCCTGACAGCTTTGACAGCCAGGCAGTTCTGCGCGGCATTTTGCGTGACGGACTGCATGGCTGTTTTAGATGCGAAGCAGCTTATGGCGGGGGCTTTGTCCGTCCCTCCCGCGACGTCCCACACCCCCACAGCGCATGCGCGTCCCCTCCCCCTCTCTATCCTCTCCTACGCCCCTTCCCCTTTCTCTCCTCTAGGAATCCTCTACGGAGCGGCGCCCGCGTGCCTGCGTGAGGGGAGGCGACGTTTAGCTGCGGCACCAAATGCGTATACTTATATCAAAAAAAGTTGTCGCAGTTTCACCTGAAAGGCGAAGCATCAATTGCGATAGCAAATTTGTAGAGAGCTATACGGAGTAATGATATTAGCTTTATCAGCTGTATAAACTTGGACATGCAGCAGCACCGGCAACACGCAGAACTATTGTCGACGCCGTCGGCGTTTTGCCCGCGTTCGCTCAAAATGCGTGTGGCGTTGGTGACTGTTGCCGGAGCCTCTGATATAAATAGGCACTTGTTGCCGCAGCTAAACGTCACCTCCCTTCCCTCCCCTCCTCCCCCCTCCCCCACGGCCTCTCGCGCGTCGGAAGAAGGCGTGTGCTCTACATATATGGTGATTGTAAAGGAGGACCCCTCGCTATAGTGCCTAGAATATACTAAGTAAGTATATTCTAGGCACTATACCCTCGCTTCCGAGCGCGCGGCGTTAGCCCACTACGCCACGAAGCGGACATGTAAAGGAGGAAAGAGACGCCTACTTCTGCAGCCCTTAAGCGAGCACGGCGCAGAACGCGCGTTTGTTCTCCGCCGTGCGTTCACTCCCCGTGAAAGCGCGCGCCCCTCGCGCCCTTTCACTCGCACATACAGCGTTCGAAAAGCATATTTCTGCCGTCGGCGTCGCCGTCGTCGTTGCCATCGCCGTGAGGTTCCGTATGACGTCAATGGAGATGAAATCGTCGCCGATAGAGATAAGTGGTTCTTGAGGGAAAGGGAAAGGTTGGCGCTGCAGAAGATAGCGCCAACCTTTCCCTTTCCCTCAAGAACCACTTATCTCTATCGGCGACGATTTCATCTCCATTGACGTCATACGGAACCTCACGGCGACGGCGACGACGACGGCAGAAATATGCTTTTGAGTGTCCATATAATTGCTATCGCAATAAAAAAGTTGTCGCAGTTTCACCTGAAAGGCGAAGCATCAATTGCGATAGCAAACTTGTAGAGAGCTATACGGAGTAATGATAATAGCTTTATCAGCTGTATAAACTTGGACATGCAGCAGCATCGGCAACACGCAGAACTGTTGTCGACGCCATCGGCGTTTTGCCCGCGTTCGCTCAAAATGCGTGCGGCGTTGGTGACTGTTGCCGGAGCCTCTGATATAAATAGGCACTGCGTGCCGCAGCTAAACGTCGCCTTCCTTCCCTTCCCCTCCCCCACGGCCTCTCGCTCGTCGGAAGAAGGCGCGTTTGCTCTACATACATGGTGATTGTGAAGGAGAACAGAGACGCCTACTTCTGCAGCCCTTAAGCGAGCACGGCGCAGAACGCGCGTTTGTTCTCCGCCGTGCGTTCACTCCCCGTGAAAGACGCGCCCATCGCGCCCTTTCACTCGCACATACAGCGTTCGGCGCGCGGCGACGATTTCTTCTCCAAATGACGTCATACGGAACCTCACGGCGACGGCGACGGCGACGCCGACGGCAGAAATCTGCTTTTGAGTGTCCATATAATTGCTATCGCAATAAAACGTTGCGAGGGGAGAAGGTGGTAAAGACTTCCGACTCTGCTCGACGAGTTTCCCGTTCTGATCTCGTCGAAAACCACCGAGCCGCCCCCAGAGGCCCTGACAACAGTCACCAACGCCGCGCGCGTTCGATGCGAACGCGGGCAAAACGGCGACGGTGTCGACAACAGTTCTGCGCGTTGCTGGTGCTGCTGCATGTCCAGGTTTATACAGCTGATAAAACTACTATGCTTACTCCGTATAGCTCTCTGCTAAGTTGTTATCGCAATTGATGCTTCGCCTTTCAGGTGATACTGCGACATTTTTTTTATATAAATACGCATTTGGTGCCGCAGCTTTCTGTTGCTCAATGCGTGCTACATAAATGTGTTTTATTGCGATAGCAATTATATGGACACTCAAAAGCTGATTTCTGCCGTCGGCGTCGCCGTCGCCGTCGCCGTGAGGTTCCGTATGACGTCAATGGAGATGAAATCGTCGCCGCGCGCCGAACGCTGTATGTGCGAGTGAAAGGGCGCGAGGGACGCGCGCTTTCACGGGGAGTGAACGCACGGCGGAGAACAAACGCGCGTTCTGCGCTGTGCTCCCTTAAGGGCTGCAGAAGTAGGCGTCTCTTTCCTCCTCTACAATCACCATATATGTAGAGCAAACGTGCCTTCTTCCGACGCACGAAAGGCCGTAGGGGGGAGGGGGAGGGAAGGGAGGCGACGTTTAAAACGCCGACGGCGTCGACAACAGTTCTGCGTGTTGCCGGTGCTGCTGCATGTCCAAGTTAATACAGCTGATAAAGCTGCTATCATTACTCCGTATAGCTCTCTTCTAATTTGCTATCGCAATTGATGCTTCGCCTTTCAGGTGAAACTGCGACAACTTTTTCCGAGCGTGAAAGAAGCCCGCGAATACACGCAAAGTGCCTCGAGCGACCAGTCGTGCGACAATTCTGCGTGCATTCGCGGGCTCCTTTCACGCTCGGAAAAACACATTTATGTGGCACATATATTGAGCAACAGAAAGCTGTATCGGGAGTTTTTCATGTTGCGCTACAATTTTCTCATTGACACTTGGATAATTAGGACAGTACTTCTCGGGTTAGATAATTAATTACAATTAGCTAATTAAATCTCAGCAACGAAAAAATTATTGGCGGCTACTCCACTGCACTGGAAACAATACGCCCTAGGTTTGCTTCGCGTAACGCCGTTCCTCTTTTTTTAAATCGTGCTGCGTGATAGCCGGGACACCCTGTATATAAAATCGGGCCCCTGTTTACCTTTGTTCTCGTTCACACATATACATATATAAACATATAATAGCGTGTGTTTAATGACCGCTCGTAATCCGAGTACCAAAAATGGCGCTAACGTTCGCAACTGACAGCCATGTAACAAGTGATGTAACTATTGTACACCTTTTCGGAAATGGTTTCGCTTAATGCACCTTTTTTTTTCCACCTACTGTATAGACAGTGTGCTTAGGATGCAACTCTGATGAATTTAAACACAGCAGTAATGAAAGTTGGGCGAGTAGTGTTGATTCATTTTTGGAACAACGCGAAAACACTGCAGGCGAAGAAGAAAAAGACAGGACAGGACTGGTCTTGTATTCTCCTTCTTCCGGTTGCGTCTTTTCACGCTGTTCCGTGAAAAAATTTAAATGCAACATAACTTTATTTGTATTTTCCTTAGCACGTATGTTTGATTTTCACAACTGTACGCGTGTTGCGTGGTCAAGTCAGCAAAGGTATTTACCTATTGTCCAGAGTACCGTATTTTCCAGAGTAGCTGAAAATAAGCTTTACCGCAAAAGCTACTCCTCAAGGTCTCCCGTAAACTGCCATTGCACAGATGCAAGAAAAATTACCCCATCACGTGACATGGCAGCATTTCGCATGTTTCAGGCCGCATGATCGAGTAACCATTTCTAACCCGCTTGCCACCCGCCGCGGTTGCTTAGTGGCTATAGTGTTGGGCTGCCAAGCACGAGGTCGCGGGATCGAATCCCGGCCACGGCGGCCGCATTTCGATGGGGACGAAATGCGAAAACGCCCGTGTACGTTAAAGAACCCCAGGTGGTCGAAATTATTCCGGAGTCCCCCACTACAGCGCGCCTCACAATCATATCGTGGTTTTGGCACGTAA